>NC_057801.1:694787310-695047429 GCF_018294505.1 Triticum aestivum
TATATGATGATGATGAACAGTATGCTAGCCTTTTAAAAAATGTATACTTTTGTACAGTAGTACTATCGATGGATTGCGCCATGGAGCAAAAATTGAAATTTTAAAAAAAGGTGGTACATATAGAGAGCACTCGTCACCAAATATGCATATAGTACTATTAAAAAAGCAAGTACGTGCTTAATTGGGGTGCTAAATTCTATTAAAGAAATACTAGTACTAGTATGTACATACTGAAGAGTTAAAGTAACGAGAAGAAACATAACATAGTTCTGCTGGGGGCTCAGCACAACACACCCCTCAAATTAAACTAAGCACACCTGAAATTAAACTACGCAACTAACCCGGTAGACACTGCATTAGAAGTTTAGAACTGCCATGACCAACGACACTGCCACCTTACTCGGAGTCCTCGTCCACGTCCTCGACTTCGTCCTTGTCACTCTTCCTCTTGGCCGATACTTCTTTGCTTGAACCGCCAACTTGGCAGTTGCTCTTCATCCAACCCTTGTAGATATTGAAACAAAGGTAGTCATCCATTTCAGCGTAGTGGATGTGGTCTATATCTAGTACATTCCGCTGCCATGCATGATGATGAAATGTGTAATGAGGTTTCTCCAGTTTACGGTACGAAGGATGAACCATGGCTCCTACCAGGGTCAGCATTGAGGGCTGGCGAGAGGGCACTAGCCGATTCTTCTGGAGGTCGAAGGGGTTGCCTACAACGAGGCCTATCCGACGCAGGTCTTCTTTGTCATTCTTAAAGTCTACAGTAACGAATTTGACTATTTTGTCCTCGAGGAAGTTCTTAAAATCCTGGCACTCAACGTCGGCATGGCATATGTGGTAAACCAAGCAAAGGTTATGTACCCAAACCTGGATCATGGCGAGCTTCTTCCTCTCTTTGTCCTTTAGATCCTTCTCTCGTCCCACGACTGTGGTGTACTCAACATCTAGCCCAGCGACCCACTCATCATGTGAGTTTTCGAACATGCGTCTGAAGCGAGAAAGGCATCCTTTCACCGTCGCGGAAGTATGGGTGTAGATGGCGTCGAACTCATCACCGGTGATGGTTCTAACCTTGTACTCACCGCCAATCGGGGAGATTTGGGATGCCATGGATTTGGCAGGAGGGTTAGGATTAGTGAAACTGTCGTAATGTGAATGGACGGGACGACTAGGAGCGAACCGTCGTAGTATTAAAGGACGTGCGAGGACGAGTAGGAGCGAACTGCCAGCGTGCGAATGGCAGGGTAGTGGCTTTCCATTCTCCCATGTACGGGCTTCCGAGAGCCCTTAGATCTGAGATCGAATGGTTGCATTGCGTGATTCTAGACCTATGGGTGAATATCCTATCCTGGAGGGTTATTCTGCAAATTTTCAGCAACTTAGCATGCGACCATTTGATCTTAGATCCAAGGGCTGCCAGCAGCCCGTATCATGGTTGCGCCTACCACGACCGTCGTGTCGCTCGCGTGGTCACGCCCTTGGAGATTTAACATGGTGCGTTAGGTTATCTGATGTTGGCATGTCATACAGAGTCATCACTTAGTCACTCATACTACAACAAGGTTGGCTATAAGTGTATTTTTTACTCCTCTCTATCTCTTTCTTCGTACTCCCTCCGTCCCATAATATAAGAACGTTTTTGACACTAGCTAGTGTAGTGTCAAAAACGTTCTTCTATAATGGGACACAGGGAGTACTAGTATTTATTGCATTTGCCAAGGAGTGACTTCTTCCAATGAAATGGCGTTGCTAAGTTTGCTTCATTTAATTAGCTATAGACTCAAAATTGTCTTTTCACCTAGGTACACGTGCTTAGCACCGTTTCTTCCTTGGGTCACCAAACTAGTCTCTCTCTTCTTGATTAACTTTCCACATCAGACTTTATGCCTATGTGGCAAGCTTAAGCACGTGTAGGAGCAAGTAAGTACAATAGTGTGCTTTACATGGCATTTTTGCATATGTGGAGGAAAGAGAGGCAAGAAAAAAGTGGAGAAGTGGGCTCTCATGCAAGAGCCAGCCTCTACTACTACATGGTGGAGCATTGGGAGAGGCACCTGTATGGAGGTGGTCAGGAATCGGGAGACTCACGCCGGTCGTAGCGTCGCAGTTAAAATGATAATGGTAAGTCAAATCACGGGGCCCCACCTGTCCAGTAGTAACTCGCTGTCAAATCACACAGCCCTACGTTTGCAGCAGCCTACTCCCTCGTCTTCTCGCGTCTCTGTTGAACCGACTAGGCGGAACTGTCATGCCGCCTACCGGGCAGGAAAAGCCCCGCCCTCGACTTTTAAATAGTATATAAATACTAATTTTGTATCCATGGATTGCGCCCGCGCCATGGAGCAAAACGTCTAGAAAACGGCGGTACACATGTACGGAGTATACAGCACGTCCGTCGCGTTCACGTCGCACCTCAGACGGTCGGTCGGTCTGGCACGCTGCTCTCCGAATGGAATGTGTGTCATATTGCGTTTGCACACACATGTGGGACAGCAATTGAGAACCGACCATAGGCACACTCCCCGGCCCCGCAAGTCAGGTGACTTAATAGAAGAGGGAGACGAGCGATAGTACTAGAGAAGTGTTGTACTACGTTGGTGCATGGACTATCCCTGCAAGACATGGAAGATCGGTTCGTCCATGCATGTGACCAGACTCCAGCAGACACGCTTGGATTGGCTATCGTCTACATACTGTGCAAGCTGTGTTGTACATAGCTGTAGTTGTGGTGAGAAATCTAAAAAAAGGTTTCTTGTCATATCGCAAAATTATGTGTCATGTGCTTCGGATCACTACGAGGGTTAAACAGCGACAACTGAGTTGGGCTAGTCATTGGGGGCACATGCATGAACAGTGACTACTCGGCTTCCATCTAGGTCAAGCCGGCTATGTTAATTAGGACATCTATCGACTGACCCCTTTTCTACGAGTTTATCTTTAATTTGAGCTTTGTTCCTCGTCTAGTTTGTCCGTCGGGATTCATGTTGTCTCCTTTGGGCAGTGAGGTTATGATTTCTTGTCATGTGGCATTTTTTCGTGTTATATGTTATAATCCGACGCTTCGGATCAAAATGACGACAACTGCGCCTCCGGGCCACGTGCATGAAGACTTCTCGACAGTCATTGACAAGGTCAAGCCGGCTCCGGTAGACAAAAGAAAACTAAGTACTACTGCACTATATAGGCAGGAGCCTCCGCGCTGGCTTGCAAGTGTTGCTCTCTTCACACTGTCTCGGCCTCTCCAGATCTAAACACGACAGCGGTGGCCTCTCTCTCTCTCTCTCTCTCTCTCTCTCTCTCTCTCTCTCTGCTCACCGCTGGTCACAGATCCAGCCGGATCCTCTCCGCCGGGGAAGGTGAGAAGGTGCAACGTTCACGCGGTCGTCCTCGGCGATGGCTCTTACCCACTGCTGGGCGCGTCCCGGTCAGCCTGCCTTTCTGTTCTCTCCCAAGCACCGCTGGTGAGGGAGGGCCTCCGACCCCTTCTTCCTCGCTGTCGTAGTGTGGGCAGATCCGGCCTCCCGCCGCCCTCCTAGCGACATCCCGGCGACCATCAGGTATAACTTCCTTCAAAACCGGCCTTGCTCTACTTCCCGAGCTCCTGATGTCGCTGCATTTGTAACTTTTACTATTTCTCAGGCCCCCTCGTAGATAGGATCGATCGGCTGTTCGAAAACCACCTAATTTTTTTACGTTTAAGAGGTAAAACTAGTTCATGCACTCGAATCTAGTACTACTTGGTTCAAACAAGGAAGAAAGGTGGTGGGGGTGGGGGAGGATTTGTTACCTGAATCTAGGACTTGTCGAAAGAGGAAATATTGGGGGCGAAAAGTAGCAGAGACTGGCTATCCAACTGGTCTCTAGGTCTAATAGGGAAATAAAGGGAAACGCAGTACAAACTCAATATAAATCCGATCTATTGGTTGAGAAAGGAAAGAAAGTGGGGACTGGGGGACAAGTCAATAGAGTAAGTCCAGCACTAGATTTGCTAGCCTCACACAGTATAAGGTGGCTATACCGAACAAAAATGGGACCAACCCAGATAACTTGTTCTGATATTTGTTGCCCCGAGCCACTCTTATGTAATGCCACTGGTAAAATGTAGCAGTCGCACTGTTAAAAGTAAGGACACGTTAAACCAATGTTGTTTTCAATGTAATGCCTCCAGTAATATGAATCAATGGCACTTCTTTACATGTCCTGCTAAAATTTCCCATTAAGATAAGTTGGTTCTTTTCATTAGAAATGCAACTATCCTGGTCCGCCTACTCTCCCGTGCCCAAAGTAATGTCGTATTTAACGGTTGTCATAGTTAATCCTAATGCCCACACTAATATCTAGCAATGCCACTGCTTTAGACATTGCTACTGTCCTTGTTGGATTGCCATTCAGATAAGGAACATGCTTCTTTTCATTTGATGCATGTTTCATCACTTGTTAGTCACCCTCCTTTCCACCTTTTTTGTGCAAACAGAGATATACATTTCATGCTCGATCTTAGTTGAACTGCACAAATGATATCCAAATTATAGTTGAGCATTCCAGGAGCTTCACAACCAACCTTGATCTTGCTCAATTTTATTGCAATTAATGAAGAAGAAGCTCTATGGGTTTCATTTTCTGATGGAAATGGAACCGGGGCTGGAGCCCTTTTCTTAAAAAAATTGAAGAAGAAGCTTCTAGCTCACGAGACATTGCTTCATTTTAGGTCAACTGCACCAAAAGGTCCCATGAATTGAATCATCCATGTTGGTGACTGAAAGAGCCAGCTTCAGCATCCCAGTCTAAGCACCCCCGGCCTCCATCCTTCTGATGCACGATACACCTCATTTCCCACCTGCTCGACCCTAGTGTCACTGATAAAATGAAGTAATAATACAGTTAAAATAGAGCAAGTGTCATCTCTATCATTTCATTTCCAATGTAGATAAAGAAAGTGCTTCTCTTTGTTAAAGTATGTTTCATCAACTAGTCCCATTGTTAATGTTTAAGCGTTTCTGCAAACTGGGGTGCTTAATTTTAGTTGATATGTACAAAAATAGAGATTTGAATGTCTCAAGGCGCCTCCTTGTACTACTGTTGTACACTGATGTTCATCACTGGAAGAAGGTGTATCTGGGAGACTTGGGACGATGTCCAGTATGAGGCGTACCGTATGAGGCGTCGCAGGGCCCATCTCACCCTCGCAGCCTGGCATACTATGATACTATCACAATATTTTCTTCTATTTATTTTGTGTGTTTCATCAACTAGTGCCACTATAATGTAATCACGCTTTTTCATTATCTGTGCAAACAGGGTTATTCAACTGCATTTTGGTGGAACTACACAAATGTACGTATGAAACCGGCATATATGCAGAGTGCGAGGTGTGCCAAGTAAAAATTACCGACACCAACCATGCTGCATGCACGCATTGGCATCCACCACCACCAGTGGGATGTGTGGCGCTCTCTGTGGACAGATCTTTCTCGGCAGCAAATCCTCTAACCAAATACTAGTAGCTTATATTGGCAGTTTTCTAGGGAGTACTCTTTTCTGAAAGAAGAACCAATCTATTTTTCTTTGTTTGTACACTGTTTCACAACTTTGACCCAAAGGTCCAGAGCTATTTTAGGGTGATTGGCGTAGTACTCGGAGACTGATGTAAGCATGATTTTCATTAGATGTCACACTGAATGTAAGCATGATTTTCATTAGCTGTCACACTGATTGTAAGCATGAGCAGGTGGAAGATTAGGTTAGTGTGAAGCTTACCTTAAACCCTACCGCCGCCGTTTAAACGAGGCGAGCGTCAAGGGAACCATGGAGAACGGCGGGGAAGCGACGTCGCACCATCCGGCCTCCTCTTGCTGTGGCAGAACGAATACTCCTGTGGCTTCGGCTGGCTCTGCACCCTCATGAACGGCACACCATACTCGATCGATTCGTTATCCTCTGGGTGCTCGACCTTCGACCTGTACGCCCACCACCTCTGCCTGACTGTCGCCTCGGGCGAATCTGTCTGCTCCATCGCCCATAGGAGATACTCGATGAACTTGGAGGACTGCGGCGTGACTGCCGCCGAGGAGTACATGTACATTGCCGCCCTCATCGCCGCCGTCTTGCTCTTTCGCATACATTGCCATATGGCCCGCACCGTCCTCGAAATCTCCCACTCATTGTCAAACCAACTAAGGATCTCCTTCAACCTGGCTAACTTTGCCTGGTCACCGCCGGTGATCTTCCTGATTCGCTGCTGCATCCTCTCCATAGATGTCGTTCTGAGTGGTCCGGTGCTAGCTTTGGAAGATGGAAGGAGAGACGGTGGTCTTGTAATAGAGAAGAGGGAGAGGAGAGGAGGTGGTTTTGGAATGGAGATGATGGAGAGGAGAGGAGGTGGTTTTGCAATGGAGAGAAGATCAAAAGAGGGAGAGGCGAGATGGTGGTTTTGGAATGGAGATGATGGAGAGGAGAGGAGGTGGTTTTGGAATGGAGATGATGGAGAGGAGAGGAGGTGGTTTTGCAATGGAGAAGATCAAAAGAGGGAGAGGCGAGACGGCGGTTTTGGAATGGAGATGATGGAGAGGAGAGGATGTGGTTTTGCAATGGAGAAGAAGGAGAGGAGCGTGCGGCAGTGATTTAGGATTGGGCGAGAGGGCTGGCGCGCTGTGACTGGATCAAAATCAAAACCAGTTTACCCTTCAATTAAGAAAGCGACCCCACATTAACTAGTCTCCCTTTTATTCTGGGTCATAATTGACCATGATTTTCGCACATAAAATATATGTTATACGTTGCAAAAATAATATAATTTGAAAGTACATTCAGATACGAACCAAACGATACAATTTTTGGTGACATGCATTCACATTTTGCTTGTCACATACAGTACGTGGTCAAACTTTGACCCAAAATACGCAAAACAACAAAAAAATACTTCCAAGACCAGCGCCGCTCTTCCGCTCTTCTCCTCTTAAACCACCACCGCTCCTCTCCTGTTCCAATCTAAATCCAGCACCGCTCCTCTCCTCTTCCATTTCAAAACCACCGCCCCTCCTCTCCTGTTCCAGTCCAAAACTAGCATCGCTCCTCTCCCGTTCTAATCCAAAACCAGCGCTGCTCCTCTCCTCTTCCATTCAAAAACCACCGCCGGCGAGTGAAGGTGCTGTGGAGAAGTAGATCGATGGAGGAGTACAAGCGATACGTGAGGATCACAGACGGCGACCCTATGAAGCTAGCTAGGATGTTGGAGATACAGTCTTGGTTTGACAATAAGGACCAACTAGCGGCGACGGCGACATCCATGGCCAAATATCTGCAACAGAGCGAAAAGGCGGTGATACTCCCAGAGGGAGTCGCGCTGGAGTACATAGAGCTGCTCCTCTGGGCCATGGAGCAAACAGATTCACCGAATCCGATTGTGAGGGAGCGGTGGTGGGAGTATCGATCCCAGATGGAGCATCCACCAGAGATTGAAGGATCGAGCATCTACAGGGTGCCATTTCTGAGGGTGTCCTGCCAGAGCAAGCCAGTGGAGTCTTCGTCGACCGAACCCAACTGCAAGAGGAGAAAAATAGTTGGCCCGACGATGCTTCCCCGCCATCGTCTCCCTCGCCGTTCACATTGTCTCACGGGGCGGCTATCTGCCGCCGAGGAATAGGAGGGGGCTGCCCCCCACCCCCCAGCCCAATAGTCGGGCAGGTTGTGAATTGCCAGGAGGAGCTTAGGGTTGTCAGTATTTGCAGGTTGTGAATTGTGTTTTGTGTTGTGTATTTTGAGAGTACTTTCAGATATGAATGTCTTTTGAATTTCAGATTTGCAGTATTGAGCATATGAAGAATTTTATGAATTCTAGAGATCTATTTTTAGCACTTAAAAAATGTAGTTTCATAGGAGTATAAAAGTGCAGACGAGAAGAAACTGCAAGTTTCAGTTTCAGATAAGAAACTGCAAGTTCAGTTTCAGATAAGAAACTGTAACTTTCAGAGGCAGAGCATTTATATTAACACGGCCTTTTTAAACAGGGTTAACATCATGTTGGAAGTTTTATTCATGGTCGAAAATGGAACTACAAGCCAGTTAACATCATGCTGATCAACATTCATGCATAGCACATCTTCATATGATGCATAGTCAAAATGCCCACACAATGTCGAGTGTGCAAAACACAGAGGAAACGAGGGACGAAGTTTTGGCAAGTGTTGGACGTGGTTTTGGGCTGCCCCGTCTAGGCTTTCATTTTTAACATGCGCAGCCCACGACCTCAGATGGGAGGGCCTGTTTGTATTTTCTTAGGGCCGTCATGTATCGACCGGCCTATGGACCTCCCATCCGAGGTTTTATTTTTGGCAGCCCAATTTATGTATTTTTTGAAGAAAATGCAGAGGTATGTTCTATTTTTCTATACAAGAATAGGAACGCTAGGTACAACTTATGTTTCCCTTCTAACTATATTATATATATTTAAATTATTTTATATGTTATTATATATTATTTTTATTGTCATCATATATTTAACAGATACTTACATATGTAAGAAAACAATATCCCACATCTTATTAACTTATAAAAATAATTTCTTAACTAATAAAATCCTGGATTGTTTTGGCACGAAAATCCTAGTGATTGTGTACAAAAGCTTGGTAAGATTTAAGGACGAATGTAATAATATCACTTATTATTTAAATATATTTATAACAAAATGCTCAGCCCTTTTTTATTTTTTGATAACATTTCTGGCCCAACCCAACATTATAATTAGAATCAGCCCAGCAAAATCGTGTATCTAGATAGAGTGCAAATGGCCTGTAATTTTTTTGGAAATAAAATAAGTGGGCCGCATGGACGCTACATTAATTGTTCACCCAGCCCAGCTAATGGCTGTAATTCAAAAAAAAGATCAAATTGACTGTAAATTCTACCACGTAAAAAAATATTGTAAATTCTGAAAAGATGGGTTGAATACGTGCCACATTTTTGGAGGGTGAAATGTGGGACAATAGGTTGAAGCCAACGCAAGTCATTGTCAATTTAGTCAGCAAATGATTCTGACATGTTAGCCGTTGGATTTACATCCAACGACTGGCATCCATCTTCAATCTCTTGTCTTCTTCCTCCAGCACCGCCGGGACCACCTCCCGCCTCCTGCTGCTAGCAGCTCTGCTTAGCACGCTTCGCTATGAAGCGCTACTCCACCGTTGGCCAGGCCATCCCTCCACCCCTCCACACCTCCTGTTCTTCTCCACCGACTACCGAACCACACCGCACTAGAACCAGTTAACCCTCGTACACCTCTCCGTATGCGACTCTACTCCCGCGTCTTCCCATCTCCGGCTCGTTGCTGTTCGGGGCCTCGCCGTCGTCCACCACCTTGGATGCGCTCGGTGCGGCATGGTCAACGTGGTCAATGAACGACACCATCGGAAGTAGACTGTGCGTCGATAGGCTGACAGCTGGGTCCACGGCCGCACACAAGGAAATGCCTCCTCATTACGCGCAAAATAATGATTCCTCCACCTGACATCTGGGACCCACCAGAAGGGCCTCTGTATTTCGTGAAAAAAAATGTGCCCCTCGCTGACTTGTCGGACCCACCAGCTATCTTCGCACGCAAGGAAGTGCCTCCTTATTACGCACAAAAAATGAATACTCCCCCTGCTAGCTGGAACCCAGCATACTGGGAGGCTGACTTGTGGGCCTACCAAGTTGACGGGGACGGAGGGCTTTGTCAACTTAGTAAATATGAACGATTCTAGCTCTTGTTATCGTACGATGTTCATCCAACGGTTGTAGTGCTTCTTCAACCTCTGGTCTTCTTGCTCCAGCCGCCCAAACCAGCGCCGGTCGTGCCGCGTGCTCCTGCCTCCTATGGCCGGCTGTGATGCCGCGGAGGCCTCACCGCCCCCTACTACTCCCACCGCTGGTCAGGCCATCCCTCTACTCACCCACACCCCCTGTTATTCTGCGGCAACAGCAGCCTCACACCGCAGCCGAACCAGTGAACCCTCGTACTCCTCTTCACGTGGGCATCCACTGCTGCATCTTCCCCGGCTCCGAGTTGTCCCCTTCTTAGGCCTCGTCGTCATCCACCGCTGTGGTGCTCTCAGTGCGGCGTGGTCAACATGGTCAAGGAACGGCTTCCATTGGACGTGGACTGTACGTGGAGAGGCTGACAGCTGGGTCCACGGCCGCAACAAGGAAGTGCCTCCTTATTACGCGGAAAATAATGATTCCTCCACCTGACAGCAGGGACCCACCAGACGGGCCACCGTATTTCATGAAAAGAAGTTCCCCCCTGACTGCTGGGACCCACCAGCTACATCTTCGCACGCAAGGAAGTGCGTCCGAAAAAAAAACAATTCGCCCCCCTGACTGCTAGGACCCACCAGCTACATCTTCGCACGCAAGGAAGTGCGTCCGGGCAAAAAAAACGATTCGCCCCCCTGACTGCTGGGACCCACCAGCTACATCTTCGCACGCAAAGGAAGTGCGTTCGGGCAAAAAAACGATTCGCCCCTCTGACTGCTGGGACCCACCAGCTACACTTTTTTTCAAAACGGACCAGCTACATTTTTGCACGCAAGGAACTACCTGACAGTCGGGACCCACCTGGTCGAAGCGTACGTAGCGTTGTCATTCTGGTCGCAAACGTGTACGTACATACTGGTCGTTGTAGAGGCGCGCACGTGTCGTAGTAGAGGCCCGCACGTAGCATGTAATGTACGGACAGTGGCGAGGGTGCAAAAAAGAAAATACGGCCACGTACGTACATACAGGCAGGGTCTCGAACGCCTACTTGCGCATACGTACATGGCTGGGTCGGAACGGAGAAACAGAGTCGTCGTCGTGTTCATGGGGAGGCAACGGAATGCGTCGTGTTCATGGGGAGGCAACGGAATGCGTCATGTTCATCGGGAGGCAACGGAACGCGTGGGAGCCAACCGGCTTGGACGGAACAGGCCATGGAAACGAGGCCTGGCGTACCGCAGAATGGAGGAAACAGCCTTGTGTTCGACCAGCCACATTCAGAACGGGGTCCTATTGATCGGGAGGGGTGTGGCATAGCGCAAAACGGAGGAAACGGACCTCCTAAGGTCGAAATGGGGGTCCTGTTGAGGGAGGGGTGTGGCTTACCGCAAAATGGACCTCCTATGGTCGAAACAGGGGTCCTGTTGATCGGGAGGGGTGTGGCATACCGCAAAACGGACGAAACGGACTTGTGTTGGAGTGCTACGGTCGAAATGGGGGTTCTGTTCATCGGGAGGGGTGTGGCGTACCGAAAAACGGGACTCCACGGGATACTATTCATCTCCATCGTCGACCTCCTCCAGCCTCCATGGGCTCCTATTCATCCAGCCTCCACCGCACGCTACTCCACCGGCTACTGTTCAACCACCCCTCCACCGTCTACTGGTCATCCAGCCCTCCACCATCTACTATTCATCCAGCCCTCCACACCACGGGGTCCTGTTCAACCACCCCTCCACGGCCACCCCTCCACCGTATACTGTTCATCCAGCCCTCCACACCACGGGGTCCTGTTCATCCAGAGGCAATGCCACCGCTCACTATTCATCCAACCCCCCCGTAACACTCATTGTTCATCCAATCGATCGGCTTCAGTTAGTAGTAGTAGCGAACAAATTGCTCCATCGGGTTCAGTTAACAGCCATCGATTGGTCGCTCGGGTTCTGTCGGGGATATACCCCATGGCGTAAACCGGCCAGAAGTATAACCCAGCCGGACTGGACGACTCACTGGTAACCCGCCCGGAGCTTGGCGGTTCACGGGCTACCCGCCCGGTCTTGACGGTTCATTAGTAACCCGGCGGGCGGGTCAGATGGATGACGAGGCCCATGGCCCAGAAGGCCGTTTCACGTTTAATGGTGGGCCGGTTTATGAGGAAAGCACAAGGAATATTCCCTTATAAAGGAAGCAAGACTAGGACTCCACTTGTAATAGAGTAATCCTAATCCAACTAGGACTAGTCATGTAAACCGCCCCTTCAACATATATAAGGAGGGGCAGGGCTCCCCAAAGAGGGACAAGCTACAAGCAAGAAGAAACAATCTTAGGGCTAGAAACAAAGAGGAGAGCCAGTTTACGGCGACTCCCTCGTGATGATAATGAGACCTAGCCTCAAACAGCATGTAGGATTTTTACTGGATGATGTTTCCCGGGGCCCGAAGCTGTCTAAATCCCTGTCTTGTGTTGCATCTCTCGATTCCGCTCAACCCCTCTCAAGCTACCACATAGATGTGTTGGCCTTGCGACTAAGTCCTGACACTAAGGACATCTAACATGACAATTCCACGACAGTTGGCGCCCACCGCGGGGCCCGCGCATGGTGGTGTTGAGTTCTTGGAGGGATCTTTTCCAAGGTTTGAGAAGATCGCAATTTTTCTGGTGAAAAATAATCAGTTTAGAAGGATCTACATGATCTCCGTGGCAACCAGCCGGAACAACGTACAAGATCGATTAAGAGGTTTTAGTGTTGCAAATTGTAAAGCCGCCACAGGCACCATGGTGATCCGCCGAGTCCGATTCTCCAAGTTGCAAGTTAATGGACACGAGATTTCTGCTGCGGTGCTAGTCTCAAGGAAATTCCGTAGCGGCGGCGTCCGGCAAACCGAAGGAGTTTCGTGGTTGTTACTTTCTATGTGAAGATAAGGTTCACCAGTCAAATCAAACGAGGGGTAATCCTACGTGGAACCATCCAACATCAAAAGCTAAGTGATCACGACCCGGAAAAGGATAAGGCAGCAACCGGACTCTTCCGCCGTACACACAGCGCCGCGGGTTATTGACTCGCCTCTGCCGCGGTGGCCCGTTTTGGATCCGACATGTCCACTTGCGGCAGGGGTACAGCTGAATCCATAACTGAAGCTCTATTTCTGTCTGCCTCCGCCTGCCTCAAGTCGTCGTGCCATCTCGAGTCGCCGGATCACCCCCGTCCTGCCTGTCTGCTCGTGGCCTGTGGTCATCACCTATTCGCCATCCCGCCGGCCTCCGCATTGAGTCGCCGGCCGCCGAGCACAGTGAACCGGTGTCCGCCTCAACATCCGTTGCTGGCAGGCTGTCTCTTCGTCTTCAAACCGGCTCTGTGCATTTTCTGCCACCTTAAAGCCGCGGCCGGCGGCCGGTGCCGGGCCACTTTGGACTCGCATACCTTCACCTCCTCTGCCGTGCCCACCGGTTCCTGAGCGCCTGACGTTAAAACACTGTCGTCCTTTGCCGGATTGTCCGTGGGCCGCTTTGCCACGGCTGCATCTCCGTTCAGTCTCCAAAGCACCGCATTAACCCGCCGCCTGGCCTTGGGCTCCCTCGCCCTCACGCGCCACTGCAGTCTTGAACCGCCGCAGCCTCGTGCCATCTCGAATCGCCGCTTCCACACCGTAAGCCGCTGCTGGCCAAGTCGCTGCAGCCGCCTCGCTTGGCAAAAGTTTCAGCATCAACATGGACAGGCAGCAGCATGTGCATCATAAATCAGATCGGGCCCATATTCTACTGGTTGATCTGGTCAGAAAAGCCACCAGAAAAGAGACCAAGTCCCGTTCCGACGCAAGTTTCCAAACTACCCAGAGCAATCGTGAGTGTACTTCAATTGTGTGCTCAAGTCAAGTGTCAAATGGAGACTCCCTTCGATCCAAATTAAGTTACGCGAGTGCTAAAAAAAGCTCTTGCCTCCACAAGCTATCAGGATTAGCTAAAAGAGCTCTTGCCTACACCGTCCTCTTGAGTCGATACATCCGTCTGTGCCGTGGCCGAGCTGCAGTCTTCGACGAATTATTTCTCCACCGGCCTGCAGTGGCCCCGAGTCGCCGCCCTCAAGCTAATTCGGTCTCGAGTCACCTCTGCCCTTGCCGGAGTGGCCTCAGGCAGCCCATCTCCGAGCCGTCGCCGGGGCCTCACTTCGTCCTGCATGACCCGTACCGTGGTCTTGAGTTGCCGTCTCCAAACCGCCGCGACCCTTGGCCGCCTCAAATCGCCACCATCCCTGCGCCAGGCCGGCCTGGGTCTGTTCTAAACCGCCCGGCTCCAGGCCCCGTGACGGCCACAGTTGCCGCAACATGTTCCAGCGTCTGTATTCACCAGACAAGATATACCAGGTGCTATCTTTTTATATACCTTATCAGCACATATTAAATTACTTGAGAACAATTACTCTGGCCTATATCTTTTTATACAGGACAAGTGCTCACTATAAAAGTTATGCCCTACTACGGACGGCGCGCGCTAGCTGTTCTACACCAGCGTCTGCGTATATCACACTGATAAATCGGAACACAAACCGCCACCCCGTAGTCCGGTTTACATCAACGCGCCGGCCAACTCGCCCGTCCGTACCACCTTATAGCACCACGGGCGACTCGCCCGTCCGCCCTGGCCATAGGTTCATGCGTCCGCGCCGGCTTACCATACTGCGGCCGGTTCAGCCGTGATTGATTTCAGCATCACCATGGTGATCATCAACGCCGCGGCAGATAATTTCCGGCCTAACATATTAGGTGATATCCATCTAAGGTCTATTTTATTAGCGCGTATTATTTTTGTCAAGGAACAATTACTTTGGCATGTGATATTTTTGACGCGGGACAATTGTTATATTACGTGCACGGAGCACATGCTAGCAACGTTATGCACTGGCGTTTCGTCCGTGTCATGCCACCTGGTGAATGAACGTGAGCAAGTTGCCGTCCCTGTGGCCCGGTTTACATCAACTTGTCGGGACCACGCCCGCGATTAACTCGCCCGTCCGTGCCGGTTTATGACACCGGTGCCGATTTTCCCTGTTCGCACCGGTTTACAATGTCGCAGCCGACTCTTCTATCCGAGTCGCCTCTGATGTTGCGGTCATCTTTGCCGTCCATCTCTTGCGGCCTGGTCTACACCAATATACCAGGCCGCACCTGTCTGCATGAGCAAGTCACAGCTTGGTTAGCCCGGTTTTCTTTCAAAATGGAGGCAAATTATCATATACTATCAACCGCCGTCTACACTGGATGGCTCAATGGGCAGGTGCACAAGTCGCCGCCACTACAGTTTGGTTAACTTCAAATTGCCAGTTGGAAGGAACCATTGGCCGAGTTGCTGACACGGCTCATACGTGATCATTTATAACCCGCCACAGTCATCACAACCTTCTGTGGATTCACATCGTGTTATCAACACTAATGATATACAAGTTATGCCGGTTTATATCACGGTCAAATATGGAGAGTTTCAAGCCAACTCCTTGAGTCACCTTGAGACTCGGGGGCTACGATGACATGACTAAGCAAATCTTGCCAGCAAATTTAAGAAACCCAGGACGATGGAGGGAAAGATAACCCGGTCCCGGAGGCTACTGTTACTTGAAGGCCATCAGAAAATTTCCGGCTTAGTAAGTATATGACAGTTACAAAATCCCGGCTCAATGAAGAAGTTCCGGATCATCAGAAAGGATTCCGGTTTAAAATCCGGCTCAAGGGAAGTCAGTCTCACTGAAGCTCTCAAGTATCCGGTTTACAATCCGGTTCAAGGGAAATATATTCTCCCACAAAGCTCTCAAGCGCTCAAATCTGGTTTAAAAATGTCCGGTTCAAAAAGGAATTAACTTCTCGCAAGTTCGAGTTGAAAGGCCATCAGAAAATTTCCGGCTGAAAATGAAGATTCCGATTTACAATCTGGTTCAAGGGAAAGATGTCTCCCACAAAGCTTTGAAGCTCTCAATATCCGGTTCAAAATCCCGGTTCAAGAAGGATTTATCTCTTGCAAAAAGTTAAAGGGTGCCAAAGAGGAACTGCTGCCATGATGCGCGGTCCAAACATGGGTATCATGCCTTATTGGCTTATCATATTATTGATCACTTGGGGGCTTGGTCGTATCCGAACCATAGCCACGCCTCTTGATCGGCCTAGTGCCACAACATCACTTGGGGGCTTGGTCGTGTCCGAACCAATGCAACACCTTTTGATAGGCGAAAGCCACCAGATCACTTGGGGACATGGTCAAGTCTGAACCAGTCACGCCTCTCGATCGGCCTAAGGCCATAGAGTCACTTGGGGGCTTGGTCGAACCCGAACCATTGCCACGCCACTTGATCGGCATAATGCCACGGTTTCAGTTGGGGACCTGGCTGACTTGAACCATAGCTACACCTTATTGGGAGCTTGGTCGTGTCCGACCATGGTAACACCATCTGATCGGCTCAGTAAAGCCTCTTTTTGCAAACGGTTTTATCATTGCCTTTGCTCCCATATTTTTTCATAACTGTTATTTGATTTTTGTTGCGCTTTTAAACCGACATTGTTAATCCGTTTTAAACTGTCAATTACAAATTGGCGGAACACGGTCAAATCCTAAATCCGGAGACTGTCTGCCCGGTTTGATTTTATGTTGCCATCTTATTATGGAGTAAACCGGTGTTCATTAACCCGGCTTGACTTTCAATTACAAATTGTCAGTACATGATCAAATCATAATCCGGAGACTATCCGCCCGGTCTGGTTTGACTACGAGTCGCCAGTATTATATATGATTAAGCCGGTGTTTATCACAACCCGGTACGGTTTTATCATAAACCGACACAGTATGAAAGGAGTTATCATTACTCAAGATTGGGGTTATCACCCTTACTACAAAAAGTTGGTAAACCAATGATGTGATTCAATGTCACAGGTATGATATATTTCATTGATTATTCTTAAGTGCAGCCTTGGTTATAAACCTGGGTTATATGTTGGGCATTATGACCCGTCCGGCGGTAAACTGCCAGGACACTTTAAACTTGTTGTATGCAGAGACAGGTTGAATAAAGCATGATGATAAATTATCCGGTGTTTATTAAACCGGCCTGGCTTTAAGATGATAAGTCGCCAGTATATGATGAGAAATTATCCGGTGTTTATTAAACCGACCTGGCTTTGGACAAGTTGCCAGCATATATTTGGATTGCGCCATGGGAATCATGCGCTTATAAATCATTGGATTATATTATTCAAATAGCCCACATGGCTGGATTTTTATTATGGTTATTAATATTATGATTGAGGTTTTCAAAGTCGCTTTAGCGCAATGGATATGAATATGATTTATTCTGCAATAGAAGGAATAAAGTCCAAGTCGCTGCAGGCTTACGACCCGACACTTGGGGGCTACATTATTCAAAGTTGAAGGTTATATTAAATATGCAAGTCTCATGTCGCTGCAAGCATGCACCATGACACTTGGGGGCTAATGCAAAGTCATTTTTTGCTCATCTTATTGAAGACCCGACTCATCATATCACAATGAGCCGGCCCTTGGGGGCTATCAATTGCTCCTGTCAACAATTCAAGTCTACATGATCGTATCTACAAAGTCCCTGATCATTATTGCATAATGACCTGGCCCTTGGGGGCTACATTGGTTGAAGTTTTTATGAGTATAAGGCAATTACAAGTCCCAGGTTGCTGCAAGCATAACAACCCGACACTTGGGGGCTACATATGTGGAATATTCAGTTGTGACTAGTAACTGAGATGAACAATCTGGATTTCTTCAAGGTTGCAACATTTATATTGACACAAGTCTTAAGCTGTCATTATGTTCTCCTCTTAAGACTTGGGGGCTACAGGTAATATGCATATAAAGGAGGAACATCTTGAAATTCTCAGTTTTTGGCAAATCAGGAAGATTAATTGTGTGATCCGGCGTTGGCAACAATCATAACCCGGCGTCTATAAACGGTCATAATCCGGGATCATCAGTTTTTATAACCCAGCCATTTTGGTAATGTTAAATCGGCACATTTTTACATCTTCAAACCGGTTGAATATCAGATGAATATTTCAAGACCAATATTTCTTAAACCGGCGCTTTGGAAGCCGACTCAAGTGGATTATTCTTCACAATATTTTTCTGTGAGAAACCAATGTCAGCAAATTGAGTGTGACACTGGCTTATTGACCTGGATTTTCTAGAAGGAGGAAATGACAAGGACTTAAGGATGATCAGGTGCCGGTTTACAAGAATTCTTAACCCGGGGCACAACCTGTCAAGTATGCTCTTGTGTTTATTTTACAGGATCAGTTTAACATGGATAAAATCCAAATTAAACTGGGGGCTAATGTCGGGGATATACCCCGTGGCGTAAACCGGCCGGAAGTATAACCCGGCCGGACTGGACGACTCACTCGTAACCCGCCCGGAGCTTGGCGGTTCACGGGCTACCCGCCCGGTCTTGACGGTTCATTAGTAACCCGGCGGGCGGGTCAGATGGATGACAAGGCCCATGGCCCAGAAGGCCGGTTCACGTTTAATGGTGGGCCGGTTTATCAGGAAAGCGCAAGGAATATTCCCTTATAAAGGAAGCAAGACTAGGATTCCACTTGTAATAGAGTAATCCTAATCCAACTAGGACTAGTCATGTAAACTGTTGGGGAACGTAGCAGAAATTCAAAATTTTCCTACGTGTCACCAAGATCTATCTATGGAGAAACTAGCAACGAGGGAAGGAGAGTGCATCTACATACCCTTGTAGATCGCTAAGCGGAAGCGTTCAAGAGAATGGGGTTGAAGGAGTCATACTCGTCGTGATCCAAATCACCGGAGATCCTAGTGCCGAACGGACGGCACCTCCGCGTTCAACACACGTACAGCCCGGTGACGTCTCCCACGCCTTGATCCAGCAAGGAGAGAGGGAGAGGTTGAGGAAGACTCCATCCAGCAGCATCACCACGGCGTGGTGGTGATGGAGGAGCATGGCAATCCTGCAGGGCTTCGCCAAGCACCGCGGGAGAGGAGGAGTAGGGAGAGAGGTAGGGCTGCACCAAGAGGGAGAGGTTCTCATGTATTGGGCTGCTCCAAAAACCTCCAATATATATAGGGGAAGGGGAGGGCTGCACCCCCTCTAGGGTTTCCACCCCCTAGGGGTGGCGGCCAGCCCTAGATGGGTTTTGGGGGGCGGCCAAGAGGGGAGAGAGGGGAGGCGCCCACTAGGTGGGCCTTAAGGCCCATCTGGACTAGGGTTTGCCCCCTCCCACTCTCCCTTGCGCCTTGGGCAAGGGTGGGAGGCGCACCAGCCCACTCTGGGGCTGGTCCCTTTCCACTCTAGGCCCATGCACGCCTCCGGGGCAGGTGGCCCCACTTGGTGGACCCCCGGGACCCTCCCGGTGGTCCCGGTACATTACCGATATCGCCCGAAACTTTTCCGGTGACCAAAACAGGACTTCCCATATATAAATCTTTACCTCCGGACCATTCCGGAACTCCTCGTGATGTCCGGGATCTCATCCGGGACTCCGAACAACATTCGGTAACCACATACAAGCTTCCTTTATAACCCTAGCGTCATCGAACCTTAAGTGTGTAGACCCTACGGGTTCGGGAGACATGTAGACATGACCGAGACGTTCTTCGGTCAATAACCAATAGCAGGATCTGGATACCCATGTTGGCTCCCACATGTTCCACGATGATCTCATCGGATGAACCACGATGTCAAGGACTCAATCGATCCCGTATACAATTCCCTTTGTCTAGCGGTATTGTACTTGCCCGAGATTCGATCGTCGGTATACCGATACCTTGTTCAATCTCGTTACCGGCAAGTCTCTTTACTCGTTCCGTAACACATCATCCCGTGATCAACTCCTTGATCACATTGTGCACATTATCATGATGTCCTACCGAGTGGGCCCAGAGATACCTCTCCATTTTCACGGAGTGACAAATCCCAGTCTCGATTCGTGCCAACCCAAAAGACACTTTCGGAGATACCTGTAATGCACCTTTATAGCCACCCAGTTACGTTGTGACGTTTGGTACACCCAAAGCATTCCTACGGTATCTGGGAGTTGCACAATCTCATGGTCTAAGGAAAAGATACTTGACGTTAGAAAAGCTTTAGCATACGAACTACACGATCTGTGCTAGGCTTAGGATTGGGTCTTGTCCATCACATCATTCTCCTAATGATGTGATCCCGTTATCAATGACATCCAATGTCCATGGTCAGGAAACCGTAACCATCTATTGATCAACGAGCTAGTCAACTAGAGGCTTACTAGGGACATGGTGTTGTCTATGTACCCACACATGTATCTGAGTTTCCTATCAATACAATTATAGCATGGATAATAAACGATTATCATGAACAAGGAAATATAATAATAACTAATGTATTATTGCCTCTAGGGCATATTTCCAACAGTCTCCCACTTTCACTAGAGTCAATAATCTAGTTCACATCACCATGTGATTAACACTCACAGGTCACATCGCCATGTAACCAACATCCAAAGAGTTTACTAGAGTCAATAATCTAGTTCACATCACTATGTGATTAACACTCAATGAGTTATGGGTTTGATCATGTTGCTTGTGAGAGAGGTTTTAGTCAACGGGTCTGAACCTTTCAGATCCATGTGTGCTTTACAAATCTTTATGTCATCTCCTAGATGCAGCTACCACGCTCTATTTGGAGCTATTCCAAATAATTGTTCTACTTGGAGCTATTCTAAAGTGTTTCTCCATTATACGTATCCGGTATCTCTACTCAGAGCTATCCGGATAGGTGTTAAGCTTGCATCGTCGTAACTCTTTACGTCGAACTCTTTATCACCTCCATAACCGAGAAAATTCCTTAGTCCACTAGTTACTAAGGATAACTTTGACCGCTGTACTGTGATCTATTCTTGGATCACTCTTGTACCCCTTGACTGACTCATGGCAAGGCACACTTCAGGTGCGGTACACAGCATAGCATACTGTAGAGCCTACGTCTAAAGCATAGGGGACGACCTTCGTCCTTTCTCTCTTTTCTGCCGAGGTCGAGCTTTAAGTCTTAACTTCATACCTTACAACTCAGGCAAGAACTTCTTCTTTGACTGATCCATCTTGAACACCTTCAAGATCATGTCAAGGTATGTGCTCATTTGAAAGTATTATTAAGCATTTTGATCTATCCTTATAGATCTCGATGCTCAATGTTCAAGTAGCTTAATCCAGGTTTTCTATTGAAAAACATCTTTCAAATAACCCTATATGCTTTCCAGAAATTCTACATCATTTCTGATCATCAATATGTCAACAACATACACTCATCAGAAATTCTATAGTGCTCCCACTCACTTCTTTGGAAATACAAGTTTCTCATGAACTTTGTATAAACCCAAAATCTTTGATCATCTCATCAAAGCGCACATTCCAACTCCGAGATGCTTACTCCAGTCCTTAGAAGGATTGCTGGAACTAGCATACCTTTTAGCATCCTTAGGATCGACAAAACCTTTCTGATTGTATCACATACAACATTTCCTTACGAAAGCTGGTAAGGAAACTCGTTTTGACATCCACCTGCCAGATTTCATAAATGCAGCTGATGCTAACATGAATCCGACGGACTTAAGCATCGCTACGGATGAGAAAATCTCATCGTAGTCAACTCCTTGAACTTGTGAAAAACTCTTGGCCACAAGTCGAGCTTCATAGACGGTGACATGACCGTCCACGTCCGTCTTCTTCTTAAAGATCCATTTATCTTAATGGCTTGCCGATCATTGGGCAAGTCCACCAAAGTCCATGCTTTGTTCTGATACATGGATCCTATCTCGGATTTCATGGTTTCTTAACCATTTGTCGGAATTTGGGCCCACCATTGCTTCTCCATAGCTCATAGGTTCATTGTTGTCTAGCAACATGACCTTCAAGACAGGATTACTATACCACTCTGAAGTAGTATGTATCCTTGTCACCCTACGAGGTACGGCAGTGACTTGATCCGAAACTTCATGATCACTATCATAAGCTTCTACTTCAATTGGTGTAGGTGCCACATGAACAACTTCCTATGCCCTGATACACACTGGTTGAAGTGATGGTTCAATAACCATATCAAGTCTCCACCATCCTCCCACTCAACTCTTTTGAGAGAAACCTTTCCTCGAGAAAGGACCCGATTCAAGAAACAATCCATATTGCTTTCGGATCTGAATTAGGAGGTATACCCAACTGTTTTGGGTGTCCTATGAAGATGCATTTTATCCGCTTTGGGTTCGAGCTTATCAATCCTGAAACTTTTTCACATAAGCGTCGCAGCCCCAAACCTTTAAGAAACGACAACTTAGGTTTCTCTAAACCATAATTCATACGGTGTCATCTCAACGGAGTTACGTGGTGCCCTATTTAAAGGGAATGTGGTTGTCTCTAATGCCTAACCCATGAACAATAGTGGTAATTCGATAAGAGACATCATGGTACGCACCATATCCAATAGGGTGCAACTATGATGTTCGGACACACCATCACACTATGGTGTTCCAGGCGGTATTAATTGCGAAACAATTTCCACAATGTCTTAATTGTGTGCCAAAACTCGTAACTCAGATATTCATCTCTATGATCATATCATAGACATTTAATCCTCTTGTCACAATGATCTTCTACTTCACTCTGAAATTACTTGAACCATTCAATAATTCAGACTTGTGTTTCATCAAGTAAATATTCTCAACATCTACTCGAATCATCTGTGAAGTAAGAACATAACGATATTCACTGCATGCCTCAGCACTCATTGCACTGCATACATCAAAATGTGTTGCTTGCAACAAGTTGCTATCTTGTTCCATCTTACTGAAACCGAGGCTTTTTCAGTCATCTTGCCCATGTGGTTTGATTTGCATATCTCAAGTGATTCAAAATCAAGTGAGTCCAAACGATCCATCTGCATGGAGTTTATTCATGCGTATACACCAACAGACATGGTTTGCATGTCTCAAACTTTTCAAAAATGAGTGAGTCCAAAGATCCATCAACATGGAGCTTCTTCATGCGTTTTACACCAATATGACTTACATGGCAGTGCCACAAGTAAGTGGTACTATCTTATATCTTTTGGCATGAAAATGTGTATCACTACGATCGAGATTCGATAAACCATTCTTTTAGGTGCAAGACCATTGAAGGTATTTATTCAAATAAATAGAGTAACCATTATTCTCCTTAAATGAATAACCGTATTGCGATAGACATAATCCAATCATGTCTATGCTCAACGCAAACACCAAATAATAATTATTCTGGTTTAATACTAATCTTGATGGTAGAGGGAGCGTGCGATGTTTGATCACATCAAAATTGGAAACACTTCCAACACATATCATCAGCTCTCCTTTAGCTAGTCTCCGTTTATTCCGTAGCCTTTTATTTCGAGTTACTAACACTTAGCAACCGAACCGGTATCTAATACCCTGGTGCTACTAGAAGTACTAGTAAAATACACATTAAAATTATGTACATCCAATATACTTCTTTCGACCTTGCCAGCCTTCTCATCTACCAAGTATCTAGGGTAATGCTGCTCCAGTGGCTGTTCCCTTATTACAGAAGCACTTAGTCTCGGGTTTGGGTTCAACCTTGGGTTTCTTCACTAGAGCAGCAGCTGATTTGCCGTTTCATGAAGTATCCCTTCTTGCCCTTGCCCTTCTTGAAACTAGTGGTTTCACCAACCATCAACAATTGATGCTCCTTCTTGATTTCTACTTTCGCGGTGTCAAACATCACGAATATCTCAAGGATCATCATATCTATCCCTGATTTGTTATAGTTCATCACAAAGCTCTAGCAGCTTGGTGGCAATGACTTTGGAGAAACATCGCTATCTCATCTGGAAGATCAACTCCCACTCGATTCAAGTGATTGTTGCACTCAGACAATCTGAGCACAAGCTCAACGATTGAGCTTTTCTCCCTTTGTTTGCAGGCTAAGAAAATCGTCGGAGGTCTCATACCTCTTGACGTGGGCACGAGTCTGAAATCCCAATTTCAGCCCTTGAAACATCTCATATGTTCCGCGATGTTTCGAAAACGTCTTTAGTGCCTCAACTCTAAACCGTTTAACTGAACTATCACGTAGTTATCAAAACGTGTATGTCCGATGTTCGCAACATCCACAAACGACGTTTGGGGTTCGGCACACTGAGCAGTGCATTAAGGACATAAGCTTTCTACTGTCCGCATAATTGCTACTTTCAACTTTCAACTATATTTTCTCTAGGAACATATCTAAAATAGTAGAACTAAAGCGCGAGCTACGACATAATTTGCAAAATCCTTTTGACTATGTTCAGATAATTAAGTTCATCTTATGAACTCCCACTCAGATAGACATCCCTCTAGTCATCTAAGTGATTACATGATCCAAGTCAACTAGGCCGTGTCCGATCATCACGTGAGACGGACTAGTCATCATCGGTGAACATCTTCATGTTGATCGTATCTACTATACGACTCATGCTCGACCTTTCGGTCTCCGTGTTCCGAGGCCATGTCTGTACATGCTAGGCTCGTCAAGTTAACCCTAAGTGTATTGCATGTGTAAATCTGTCTTACACCCGTTGTATGTGAACGTAAGGATCTATCACACCCGATCATCACGTGGTGCTTCGAAACGACGAACTGTAGCAACGGTGCACAGTTAGGGGAGAACACTTCTTGAAATTGGTGTAAGGGATCATCTTATTTACTACCGTCGTTCTAAGTAAACAAGATGCATAAACATAATAAACATCACATGCAATCAAATAGTGACATGATATGGCCAATATCATTTCGCTCCTTTTGATCTCCATCTTCGGGGCTCCATGATCATCATCGTCACCGGCATGACACCATGATCTCCATCATCGTGTCTTCATGAAGTTATCTCGCCAACTATTACTTCTACTACTATGGCTAACGGTTAGCAATAAAGTAAAGTAATTACATGGCGTTGTTCAATGACACGCAGGTCATACAATAAATAAAGACAACTCCTATGGCTCCTGCCGATTGTCATACTCATCGACATGCAAGTCGTGATTCCTATTACAAGAACATGATCAATCTCATACATCACATATCATTCATCACATTCTTCTTGTCCATATCACATCACATAGCATACCCTGCAAAAACAAGTTAGACGTCCTCTAATTGTTGTTTGCATGTTTTACGTGGCTGCTATGGGTTTCTAGCAAGAACGTTTCTTACCTACGCAAAACCACAACATGATATGCCAATTGCTATTTACCCTTCATAAGGACCCTTTTCATCGAATCCGTTTCGACTAAAGTGGGAGAGATTGGCACCCGCTAGCCACCTTATGCACCAAGTGCATGTCAGTCGGTGGAACCTGTCTCACGTAAGAGTACGTGTAAGGTCGGTCCGGGCCGCTTCATCCCACTATACCGTCGAAACAAGATTGGACTAGTAACGGTAAGCATATTGAACAAAATCAACGCCCACAACTACTTTGTGTTCTACTCGTGAAAAGAATCTACGCAATAGACCTAGCTCATGATGCCACTGTTGGGGAACGTAGCAGAAATTCAAAATTTTCCTACGTGTCACCAAGATCTATCTATGGAGAAACTAGCAACGAGGGAAGGAGAGTGCATCTACATACCCTTGTAGATCGCTAAGCGGAAGCGTTCAAGAGAACGGGGTTGAAGGAGTCGTACTCGTCGTGATCCGAATCACCGGAGATCCTAGTGCCGAACGGACGGCACCTCCGCGTTCAACACATGTACAGCCCGGGGACGTCTCCCACGCCTTGATCCAGCAAGGAGAGAGGGAGAGGTTGAGGAAGACTCCATCCAACAGAAGCACAACGGCGTGGTGGTGATGGAGGAGCGTGGCAATCCTGCAGGGCTTCGCCAAGCACCGCGGGAGAGGAGGAGTAGGGAGAGAGGTAGGGTTGCACCAAGAGGGAGAGGTTCTCATGTATTGGGCTGCTCCAAAAACCTCCAATATATATAGGGGAAGGGGAGGGCTGCGCCCCCTCTAGGTTTTCCACCCCCTAGGGGTGGCGGCCAGCCCTAGATGGGTTTTGGGGGGCGGCCAAGAGGGGAGAGAGGGGAGGCGCCCACTAGGTGGGCCTTAAGGCCCATCTGGACTAGGGTTTGCCCCCTCCCACTCTCCCTTGCGCCTTGGGCAAGGGTGGGAGGCGCACCAGCCCACTCTGGGGCTGGTCCCTTTCCACTCTAGGCCCATGCACGCCTCCGGGGCAGGTGGCCCCACTTGGTGGACCCCCGGGACCCTCCCGGTGGTCCCGGTACATTACCGATATCGCCCGAAACTTTTCCGGTGACCAAAACAGGACTTCCCATATATAAATCTTTACCTCCGGACCATTCCGGAACTCCTCGTGACGTCCGGGATCTCATCCGGGACTCCGAACAACATTCGGTAACCACATACAAGCTTCCTTTATAACCCTAGCGTCATCGAACCTTAAGTGTGTAGACCCTACGGGTTCGGGAGACATGCAGACATGACCGAGACGTTCTTCGGTCAATAACCAACAGCGGGATCTGGATACCCATGTTGGCTCCCACATGTTCCACGATGATCTCATCGGATGAACCACGATGTCAAGGACTCAATCGATCCCGTATACAATTCCCTTTGTCTAGCGGTATTGTACTTGCCCGAGATTCGATCGTCGGTATACCGATACCTTGTTCAATCTCGTTACCGGCAAGTCTCTTTACTCGTTCCGTAACACATCATCCCGTGATCAACTCCTTGATCACATTGTGCACATTATGATGATGTCCTACCGAGTGGGCCCAGAGATACCTCTCCGTTTCACGGAGTGACAAATCCCAGTCTCGATTCGTGCCAACCCAACAGACACTTTCGGAGATACCTGTAATGCACCTTTATAGCCACCCAGTTACATTGTGACGTTTGGTACACCCAAAGCATTCCTACGGTATCTGGGAGTTGCACAATCTCATGGTCTAAGGAAAAGATACTTGACATTAGAAAAGCTTTAGCATACGAACTACACGATCTGTGCTAGGCTTAGGATTGGGTCTTGTCCATCACATCATTCTCCTAATGATGTGATCCCGTTATCAATGACATCCAATGTCCATGGTCAGGAAACCGTAACCATCTATTGATCAACGAGCTAGTCAACTAGAGGCTTACTAGGGACATGGTGTTGTCTATGTACCCACACATGTATCTGAGTTTCCTATCAATACATATATAGCATGGATAATAAACGATTATCATGAACAAGGAAATATAATAATAACTAATTTATTATTGCCTCTAGGGCATATTTCCAACATAAACCGCCCCTTCAACATATATAAGGAGGGGCAGGGCTCCCCAAAGAGGGACAAGCTACAAGCAAGAAGAAACAATCTTAGGGCTAGACATAAAGAGGAGAGCCAGTTTACGGCGACTCCCTCGTGATGATAATGAGACCTAGCCTCAAACAGTATGTAGGGTTTTTACCGGATGATGTTTCCCGGGGCCCGAAGCTGTCTAAATCCCTGTCTTGTGTTGCGTCTCTCGATTCCGCTCAACCCCTCTCAAGGTACCACATAGATGTGTTGGCCTCGCGACTAAGTCCTGACACTAAGGACATCTGACGTGACAATTCCACGACAGGTTCAATAACGCGTAGCCTGCAGTGCAATCGCTCGGGTTCAGTTAGAGCCCAACGCCTTGCTCGGGTTCAGTCAGAGCCAATGCCTCGCACACACGCGCGTACGTGTATGACAGAAACGCGCATCGCTCGGCCCCCGACCTCCCACCGTAACCGGCAACTCCCCAAAATTTTCCTCCCCCTCGCTTCTACCATGGTTTTTTCCATCATGGACGGCCCAAAGAATGTCATGCAGCTGCGTCTCCAGCCCACCCAGGACGAAAAGCCCATTTTCTGTCATGATTTTTTGTCATAGAAGTAGGAGCCCACCACATCTATGATGATACCGGGTTTTGTCACAATTATCATCATAGAAGTGTCATATCTATGACAGAAAAAAAATTCGTTCGGCCCAAAATGTCACAGATGTGTCTTTTTTTTGTAGTGCATGCTTATGCATTAACATGCTCCTATATTCAACATTTACATGATTGCATACATGTAGGGGGAGCCTATGCATGTTACATGTCTTTCCAAAGCTTTACTTGTTATTCTCTATATCTTTATCTAAAGCTTTGATGTATGTTGTCATCAATTACCAAAAAGGGGGAGACTGAAAGCACAAGTGCACCTTGGGTGATTTTGGTAATTTATGTCAACATATCCTTTGTTGGACTAATACTTTTACCTAGTATGTTTCAGATAAAGTTCAACAACGGAGTGGCATGGACTAAAGGATGTGGAACCCCTTCAAGACGCTAAGGACAAAGGATTGGCTCAAGCTCAAAGCACAAGACTCTACATTTTCTATTTTAGTGATCCAAGATCACATCGAGTCTATAGGAAAAGCCAATACTATCAAGAGGGGATGAGGTGTTGCTTAATGGCTTGCTTGCTCAAAGTGCTTAGTGATATACTCCAAAGCCCTCAACCACTCACTCACATCCACATATGACCCAAACCAAAAGTCCAACTCGGCCCCACCGATTCTATCTATCCGACGCCACCGAGTTCAGATGTCATAGCCACTGCCACAAAACCCTAATCAAGTCGGTCTCACCGATAGGGATCTCGATCTCTCCGAGATGGGATTGTAATCTCTCTGTATGTATCCATTACCAAAATCGGTCCAACTGAGTTTGTGTAATCGGTCCCACCGAGATTACAATGCAAACTCTTTGTTTCCCTTTCGTAACATTTTGGTCCAACCGAGATGAGCGAATCGGTCCCACCGAGTTTGCCTGACCAACTCTCTGGTTAGCTTATTACCAAAATCGGTCTCACCGAGTTTGTGTAATCGGTCTCACCGAGATTACGTTATGCCCTAACCCTAACCATATCGGTCCCACCGAGTTGACATGTCGGTCCCATCGAAAATCCTAACGGTCACATTATTTGCTAAATCGGTCCGACCGAGTTTCATGATTCGGTCCCACCGAGATTGGTAAGTTGTGTGTAATGGTTAGATTTTGTGTGGAGGCTATATATACCCCTCCACCCACTCTTCATTCGTGGAGAGAGCCATCAGAACATACCTACACTTCCAACATACATTTTCTGAGAGAGAACCACCTACACTTGTGCTGAGGTCAAGATATTCCGTTCCTACCATATGAATCTTGATCTCTAGCCTTCCCCAAGTTGCTTTCCACTCAAATCTTCTTCCCACCAAATCCAAATCATGTGAGAGAGAGTTGAGTGTTGGGGAGACTATCATTTGAAGCACAAGAGCAAGGAGTTCATCATCAACACACCATTTGTTACTTCTTGGAGAGTGGTGTCTCCTAGATTGGCTAGGTGTCACTTGGGAGCCTCCGACAAGATTGTGGAGTTGAACTAAGGAGTTTGTAAGGGCAAGGAGATCGCCAACTTCGTGAAGATCTACCCTAGTGAGGCAAGTCCTTCGTGGGCGACGGCCATGGTGGGATAGACAAGGTTGCTTCTTCGTGGACCCTTCATGGGTGGAGCCCTCCGTGGACTCGCGCGGTCATTACCCTTTGTGGGTTGAAGTCTCCATCAACGTGGATGTACGATAGCACCACCTATCGGAACCACGACAAAAACATATGTGTCTCCAATTGCGTTTGCACACTCCAATCCCATCCCTTTACATTCTTGCAAGTTGCATGCTTTACTTTCCGCTGCTCATATACTATTTGCATGCTTGCTTGTTATGTATTGTGAATGTTAAACTTGTGCCAAAACTCCACTTAAATTTAAAGAAATTAAAAACTGCAACTTTTCTCACTTAGTGTCTAATCACCCCCCCCCCCTCTAGACACCTCTTCTCGATCCTTTCAATGTCACTCTTGATCATTGCACATCCTGGTACACCACCGGAGGTATTCATATAGAGTCATATTTTGTTCTAGTATCGAGTTGTAATTCTTGAGTTGTAAGTAAATAAAAGTGTGATGATCATCATTATTAGAGCATTGTCCCATGTGAGGAAAGGATGATGGACACTATGATTCCCTCACAATTTGGGATGAGTCTCTGGACTTTATAAAAAATAAAAGAGGTGAAAATATGCCAAAGAAGCCCACAAAAATGAGAAAAAAGAGATAAGGGACAATGTTACTATCATTTTTCCACATTTGTGCTTCAAAGTAGCACCATGTTCTTCATGATAGAGAGTCTCCTATTTTGTCACTTCCATATACTAGCGGGACATTTTCGTTATAGAACTTGGCTTGTATATTCCAATTATGGGCTTCCTCAAATTGCCCTAGGTCTTCGTGAGCAATGAGTTGGATGCACACCCACTTAGTTTCTTTTTGAGCTTTCATAAACTTGTAGCTCTAGAGCATCCATTGCATGGCAATCCCTACTCACTCACATTGATATCTATTGATGGGCATCTCCATAGCCCATTGATATGCCTAGTTGATGTGAGATTTTCTCCTTTTTTTCTTCTCCACAACCACCGTATTATTATTTTTCAAGAGAGAAACCTCTAGTGAAACCTATGGCCCCTGGGTCTATTTTCCATCATATATTTTTAGATCTATAAAAAAATACCAAAAATACTTTGCTGCAATTTATTTATTTTTTACTTTGTTCTACGTTTTAGTAATCTTTTACATCTATCTCTATCAGATCTCATCCTTGCAAGTGACCGTGAAGGGATTGACAACCCCTTTATCATGTTGGGCGCAAGTGTTTGATTGTTTGTGCAGGTGCATAGATTGGAGACTTGCATGTACCTCCTACTGGATTGATACCTTGATTCTCAAACTGAGGAAATTATTTATCTCTAGTTTGCTGCATCACCCTTTACTTTCAAGGGAAAAACCAACGCAAGCTCAAGAAGTAGCACATACTTGATGTCTGCTAGAACTACGTTGGTATTTCCCCAAAGAGGAAGGGATGATGTAGTATAGCGACGGTAGGTATTTCCCTCAGTGATGATACCAAGGTTATCGAACCAGTAGGAGAACCTCCTCACACCACGTAAACAACACCTACACACAAATAACAAATACTCGCAACCCGACATGTTAAAGGGGTTGTCAATCCCTTTCGGGTACGGCGCCTCAAGATAGGCAAATAAGGTGAGATAAAAGTGGTAGATAGAATAAATTGATCGTGGAACAAATAAATTGCAGCAAGGTATTTTTGTATTTTTGGTTTAATAGATCTGAAAATAAATGCAAAGGAAAATAGATCGCAAAGGCAAATATGATGAAAAGAGACCCGGGGCCGGGTTTCACTAGTGGCTTCTCTCGAGAAAAATAGCAAACGGCGGGAAAACAATTACTGTTGGGCAATTGATAGAAGTTCAAATAATCATGATGATATCCAGGCAATGATCATTATTAGGAATCACGTCCAAGATTAGTAGACCGGCTCCTGCCTGCATCTACTCCTATTACTCCACACATCGACCGTTGTCAAGCATGCATCTAGTGTATTAAGTTCATGGAAAACCAGAGTAATGCAATAAGAACGATGACATGATGTAGACAAGGTCTTTTTATATATTGCAAAGATATAGATCCCATCTTGTTATCCTTAGTAGCAACGATACATACGTGTCGGTTCCCCTTCTGTCACTGGGATCAAGCACCGTAAGATCGAATCCACTACAAAGCACCTCTTCCCATTGCAAGATAAATAGATCATGTTGTACAAACAAAACCCAAATATCGGAGAAGAAATACGAGGCTATAAGCAATCATGCATATAAGATATCAAATAAGACTCAAATAACTTTCATGGATAAAAACCTTGATCTGATCATAAACTCAAAGTTCATCCTATCCCAACAAACACACCGCAAAAAGACTTACATCATATGGATCTCCAAGAGATCATTGTATTGATAATTAAGAGAGAGAGAGATAGAGAGAGATAGAGATAGAGATAGAGAGAGATAGGAAGCCATCTAGCTACTAACTACGAACTTGTAGGTCTACAAAGAACTACTCACGCATCATCGGAGAGGCACCAATGGAAGTGGTGAACCCCTCCGTGATGGTGTATAGATTGGATCTGGTGGCTCTGGACTCTTCGGCGGCTGGAATAGATTTTCGTCGACCCTCCTAGGGTTTCTAGAATATTGGGGTGTTTATAGAGAAAAGAGGTGGTCCAGGGGGCACCCGAGGTGGGCACAACCCACAAGGGCGCACCTGGGCCTCGTAGCGCGCCCTGGTGGGTGTTGCTCCCCTCGAGCCAACCCCCCCCCCCAGGTGCTTCCTTGGCCCATTGGATGTCTTCTAGCCCAAAAAATTCCTCCAGGAGTTTCACTGCATTTGGACTCCGTTTGATATTGATTTCCTGCAATGTAAAAAGCATGCAGAAAACAACAACTGGCACTGGGCACAATGTCAATATGTTAGTACCAAAAAATGATATAAAATGACTATAAAATGATTGTAAAACATCCAAGAATGATAATATAACAGCATGTAACTATCAAAAATTGTAGATACATTGGAGATGTATCAGCATCCCCAAGCTTAATTCCTGCTCGCCCTCGAGTAGGTAAATGATAAAAACAGAATTTTTGATGTGGAATGCTGCCTAACATGTTCATCACATTTCTTTTCTTTATAGCATGGACATATGGACTTTTATATGATTCAAAGCAATATGCTAGTTTTGACATGAAGACTTTAATACTCAAGCATGTCAACAAGCAACCATGTCTTTCAAAATATCAACACTAAAGCAAGTTATCCCTAGCCCATTATGCTCAACCATTGATCCATTCATGAAACACACACTAAAATTAGCTACACCCAATTCTCAAATACGATCATAGTGCCCCTTAGTTGGTGCTTTATAAGAGAATATGGAGACTCAAATTCAAAATAAAAATTGCATAAGTAAAAGAAAGGCCCTTTGCGGAAGGAAGTAGGGATTTGTAGAGGTGCCAGAGCTCAAAGCTTAAATTGAGAGATAAAAATATTTTTGAGAGGCATACTTTTCCCACCAACAAAAATGACTTGGAGCATCCCAAGACTTTACATGCTAGATATATCATAGGCGGTTCCCAAACAGAAAATATAGTTTATTCCTTTTTCCACCATTACTTCCACTTTATGGCTAACCGTATCCACGGGTGCCCTCCATACCGACACTTTCCAAGGAATTTATTATTTGACAACATAAAGTAAATTCATTTTTCATTTCAGGAGTGGGCATCCCTAATACCTTTGTCGTACTCTCGTGCAATGACAAGTGAACAAACACTCATCGTGAGAATAACACATCTAGCATGGAAAATATTGGTCACTCTTCACCGCCTCACGAGCGGTAGAGCACACAAAAGAGAAATTTATTTTGAAAATTAGAGATGGCACATGCAAATTTGCTTAGAACGGCATGGAAATACCGCATATAGGTAGGTATAGTGGACTCATATGGCAAAACTAGTTTAAAGGATTTTGGATGCACAAGTAGTGATCATACTTAGTGCAAAATGAAGTCTAGCAAAAAGATTGAGAAGCGACCAACCAAAAAGCAAAAAATCTCGTACCCAAGCATTAAGCATAAGTAACACCGAATAATGCACCATAAGTAGGATATAAATTTCATTGCATAACTATTGACTTTCGTGCTTGCATAGGGAATCACAAACTTTAACATCAATATTCTTACTAAAGCACATTTACTCATCAAAATAACTCACATATCATATCGTCATATCTCAAAACCGTTACTAAGAATCAAGTTTATTTTTTCCAATGATCTTCATGAAAGTTTTTATTATATCCTCCTTGGATATCTATCACTTTGAGACTATTTTCATATGTTGCTTTTGATAAGCTCAAATATAAGTGAAGATCATGAGCATAATTTTTTATTTCTCTCAAAATAATCTAAGTGAAGCAAGAGAGAATTTCTTAAAAATTTACTAACTCCAAAATAAATCTAAGTGAAGCATGAGAGCATTTCTTCAAAAATAACAAAGCACGCCGTGCTCAAAAAGACATAAGTGAAGCAGTAGAGCAAATCCATGGCTCCAAAAATTTAAGTGAAGCATAGGAGCAAGCATAGAATAAATTTTGGCTTTCTCAAAAGGGTGTGTGCAGCAAGGATTCAACACTTCAAAAACAAAGCAAAACAAGAAAAGACTCATATCATACACGACGCTCCAAGCAAAACTCATATTATGTGATGAATAAAAATATAGCTTTAAGTAAAATACCGATGGTTGTTAGAAGAAAGCGGGGATGCCACTCGGGGGCATCCCCAAGCTTAGTTGCTTGCTACTTCCTTGAATATTATCTTGGGGTGCCTTGGGCATCCCCAAGATTAGCCTTTTGCTAATCCTTATTCCTTCATCCATCGTAAGATCACCCAAAACTTGAAAACTTCAATCACACAAAACTCAAACAAAACATGCGTGAGATCCGTTAGTATAAGAAACCAAACCACTACTATAAGTATTGTAGAAAACCTATTATTATTTTGGTTTTGCATTATATCTATTGTATTTCAACTTTTCTATGGCAAAAACTCATCAAAGAAAACCATAGAATCATCAAAACAAGCACACAACGCAAAGAAAACAGAATCTGTCAAAAACAGAACAGTCTGTAGCAATCTGAATATTTTGAATAATTCTCTAACTCCTAAAATTCTAAAATAAATCGGTGGACATGAGTAATTTGTCTATTAATCTTCTTAAAAAGAATCAACTCAAAAGCACTCTTCTATTAAAATGACAAATATCTCGTGAGTGCAAAAGTTTCTGTTTTTCAGCAAGATCAAATCAACTTTCACCCAAGTCTTCCCAAAGGCCTTGCTTGGAAAGAACACTAACTAAAACACAAAAATCACAATCATGACAGTAGCATAATTGTGCTAACACACAAGAAAAGAAAGCAAAAAGAAAAAATAAATTTTATTCATTGGGTTGCCTCCCAACAAGCGTTATCATTTTATGCCCCTAGCTAGGCATAACGTGTAGGATCTAAGTGTTGTCATCTTTGTCCAATTCTTTGGTCGAACACTTAGGATTTTTCAAGGATTTTTCATATAAATTCTCAGTGACAATACTTCTAGGCATGAGATTGAAAAACTTATTTTCGCAAAAAGGGTCTCTTATGACTTCAATAAAGTTGGGATGGATACTAATCATCTTAAGATATCCTTTATCATTGCGAGAAGTTACACCTTTATTTTTAGTGACTTGAGTAGTCTTGCTAATTTTCACGGGAGTTTTAGCGGAAGCAAAAGCCGTACCTAGATTAGAAAAAATTTCTTCTAGTTTATCAATCCTAGACGGGCTTTCTTCGATTCTTTCATGAATTATAGTTCTTTTTTCTTTTAGCAATTTAAACGTCTCCCGCTTTTGACCCAACTTTAGTAGCATAACTTTGCATTTTTCTATCCAGGTTTTCAATATGTTCTATGGTAAGCATTTTCTTTTCAATAGCATCTAGTCTTTCCATAACATGCTCGAGAGTCAATATTAATCCACTAAATTTCCCAAAGCATTAAAAGCATCAAGAGAAGGACACATCAAAAAATTCCCACCGGTAATAGTATCAAGGAAGAATCTGTACCAAGTGGTAATGCCCACATAAAAACAACGAAGAAGAACAACGGTAGATTGATTACGGATAGATCTATTATGAGCATTGCCAATCCTATACCAAGCATCTTTTAAATTTTCTCCTTCCCTTTGTTTAAAGTTGAGAACCTCGTTCTCGGGGTGCAAGCAATAGAATAAGAGAAATCCATAATGACAAAAGGTGATAAACAAGATTGCACATGAAAAATAGATCTGACGAGAAGACAGCGAACGAAAAAGAGGGTGAATAAAAGGGAAAATTTTTGTAAAGTGGGGGAGAGGAAAACGAGAGGCAAATGGCAAATAATGTAAATTGTGACGATATGAGATTTGTGATTAGGAACCTGGTTGATGTTGAAGATCCTACCTGGCAACGATGCCAGAAATTCCTTTTGGTGTCCGCTAGAACTACGTCGGTATTTCCCCAAAGAGGAAGGGATGATGCAGTCTAGCGGCAGTAGGTATTTCCCTGAGTGATGAGACCAAGGTTATCGAACCAGTAGGAGAACCTCCTCACACCATGTAAACAACACCTGCACACAAATAACAATTACTCGCAACCCGACGTGTTAAAGGGGTTGTCAATCCCTTTCGGGTACGGCACCTCAAGATAGGCAAATAACATGAGATAAAAGTGGTAGATAGGATAAATAGATCGCGGAACAAATAAATTGCAACAAGGTATATTTGTATTTTGGTTTAATAGATCTGAAAATAAATGAAAAAAATAGATTGCAAAGGCAAATATGATGAAAAGAGACCAGGGGGCCGTAGGTTTCACTAGTGGCTTCTCTCGAGAAAAATAGCAAATGGTGGGAAAACAATTACTGTTGGGCAATTGATAGAACTTCAAGTTTCATGACAATATCCAGTCAATGATCATTATATAGGCATCATGTCCAAGATGAGTAGACCGACTCCTGCCTGCATCTACTACTATTACTCCACACATCGACCGCTATCCAGCATGCATCTAGTGTATTAAGTTCATGGAAAATGGAGTAATGCAATAAGAACGATGACATGATGTAGACAAGATCCATTTATCTATTGTGAAGATATAGATCCCATCTTGTTATCCTTAGTAGCAACAATACATACGTGTCGGTTCCCCTTCTGTCACTAGGATCAAGCACCGTAAGATCGAACCCACTACAAAGCACCTCTTCCCATTGCAAGATAAATAGATCAAGTTGGCCAAACAAAACCCAAATATCGGAGAAGAATACGAGGCTATAAGCAATCATTCATATAAGAGATCAAAGAAGACTCAAATAACTTTCATGGATAAAAACATAGATCTGATCATAAACTCAGAGTTAATCGGACCCCAACAAACACACCGCAAGAAGACTTACATCATATGGATCTCCAAGAGACCATTGTATTGATAATCAAGAGAGAGAGAGAGAGGAAGCCATATAGCTACTAACTATGGACCGTAGGTCTACAAAGAACTAATCCATCATCAGAGAGGCGCCAATGGAAGTGGTGAACCCCTCCGTGGTGGTGTCTAGATTGGATCTGGTGGTTCTGGACTCTGCGGCGGCTGGAATTGATTTTTGTTGACCCTCCTAGGGTTTCTGGAATATTGGGGTATTTATAGAGCAAAGCGGCGGTTCGGGGGGAACCCGAGGTGGCCACAACCCACCAGGGCACGCCTCGTCCTCCTGGCGCGGGGTGCTGCTCCCCTCGAGCCACCCCCAGGTGCTTCCTTGTCCCACTGGATGTCTTCTGGCCCAAAAAAATCCTCCAGGAGTTTCGTTGTGTTTGGACTCCGTTTGATATTGGTTTCCTATGATGTAAAAAATATGCAGAAAACAAGAACTAGCACTAGGCACTTTGTCAATAGGTTAGTACCAAAAAATGATATAAAATAACTATAAAATGATTGTAAAACATCCAAAAATGATAATATAACAGCATGGAACATCCAAAAGTGAATATCCCATTGTCGCCACAGATAAGCACGGCAAGACATACATCAAGTGTTCTCAAATCCTTAAGGACTCAATCCGATAAGATAACTTCAAAGGGAAAACGCAATCCATTACAAGAGAGTAGAGGGGGAGAAACATCATAAGAACCAACTATAATAGCAAAGCTCATGATACATCAAGATCGTATCACCTCAAGAACACGAGATAGAGAGAGGGAGAGAGAGAGATCAAACACATAGCTACAGGTACATACACTCAGCCCCGAGGGTGAACTACTCCATCCTCGTCATGGACAGCGCCGGGATGATGAAGATAGCCACCGGTGAGGGATCCCCTGAGGGAGTTCCGGACTAGGGGGTGTCTGGATAGCCGAACTATCATCATCGGCCGGACTCCAAGACTATGAAGATAGAAGATTGAAGACTTCGTCCCGTGTCCGGATGGGACTTTCCTGGGCGTGGAAGGCAAGCTTGGCGATACGGATATGTAGATTTCCTACCATTGTAACCGACTCTGTGTAACCCTAGCCCTCTCCGGTGTCCATATAAACCGGATGGCTTTAGTCCATAGGACGAAAAACAATCATACCATAGGCTAGCTTCTAGGGTTTAGCCTCCTTGATCTCGTGGTAGATCCACTCTTGTAACACACATCATCAATATTAATCAGGCAGGATGTAGGGTTTTACCTCCATCAAGAGGGCCCGAACCTGGGTAAAACATCGTGTCCCTCGTCTCCTGTTACCATCCGCCTAGACGCACAGTTCAGGACCCCCTACCCGAGATCCGCCGGTTTTGACACTGACATTGGTGCTTTCATTGAGAGTTCCTCTGTGTCGTCACCGATAGGCTCGATGGATTCTTCGATCACCATCAACGACGCAGTCCAGGGTGAGACCTTCCTCCCCAGACAGATCTTCGTATTCGGCGGCTTTGCACTGCGGGCCAATTCGCTTGGCCATCTGGAGCAGATCGAAAGCTACGCCCCTGGCCGTCAGGTCAGATTTGGAAGTTTGAACTTCACGGCTGACATCCGCGGGGACTTGATCCTCGATGGATTCGAGCCACAGCCGAGCGTGCCGCACTGTCACGGCGAGCATGATTTAGCTCTGCAGCCGGACAATACCCTGGAGGCCGCACTTGAACCTGCTCCGATCTTCAATTCGGAGCCGGCTGCGCAGATCGAGGACGGATGGCTAGACACCGCCTCAGGGGCTGCAACCTCTACGGCGATAGAGCCGAACACTGACCTTGTCCCTCATAGAGCTCATGACTCCGAGGTGCCGGGCTCCACGCCGGACTCCGAACCTCCCGCGCCCTACCCGATTGAATCCGATTGGGCGCCGATCATGGAGTTCACCGCAGCGGACATCTTTCAACACTCACCTTTCGGCGATATCTTGAGTTCACTAAAGTATCTCTCGTTATCAGGAGAGCCCTGGCCGGACTGCGGTCAGAACGGTTGGGATGCGGACAACGAAGAAATTCAAAGACCACCCACCACCCACTTGGTAGCCGCTGTCGACGATCTAATCGACATGCTAAACTACGACTCCAAAGACATCGACGGTATGGACGACGATGCCGGAGACGACCAAGAACCAGCACCTACTGGGCACTGGACAGCCACCTCATCATATGACATATACATGGTGGATATCCCAAAAGATGGGAATGGCGAAGGAACAGAGGAGGATGACCCCTCCAAAAAGCAGCCCAAGCGCCGTCGTCAGCGGCGCCGCTCTAAATCCCGCCACAGCAAGAATGAAGACTCCAGCACCGGAGATAACAATACACCGGACAGTGCCGAAGACAACCCACTCCAGCAAGATGCAGCACAGGAGGACGGAGAGGCTAGCCCTCACAAGAGAGCGGCAGAAGAAGAGGTAGAGGATTATATGCCTCCCTCCGGAGACGAAGCGAGCCTCGACAATGACGAATTCGTCGTGCCTGAGGATCCCTTCGAACAAGAGTGTTTTAAACGCAGGCTTATGGCCATGGCAAACAGCCTCAAGAAAAAGCAGCAACAGCTTAGAGCTGATCAAGATCTGCTAGCCGACAGATGGATTGAAGTCCTCGTGGCCGAAGAGCATGAGCTCGAACGCCCCTCCAAAAGCTACCCTAAACGCAAGTTGCTCCCCCAATTAGAGGAGGAGGCGTATGAACCCGCATCACCAGGAGACAATACGGCTGACCGACCACCCCGTGGTCGCGACAGAGAAGCCTCCAGGCCCTTTACTAGACCCGTACCCTGGCATCGCTCGAAAAGCACACGGCCACAAGGGAACGCTCCGGACTTGCAAGATATATTGGAGGATAAGGCAAGACAATCAAGATCGATCTATGGATTGCGTGGGCGTCCCACGATACGTGATGATAACCGTCGCGCCGGACACTGTAAGTCCGGCCGGGCCGAACAAAATAGACCAAGCTCCCTTGAGCTCCGTCGTGATATCGCCCAGTATAGAGGCGCCGCACACCCACTATGCTTCACAGATGAAGTAATGGATCATCAAATCCCCGAAGGGTTTAAACCCGTCAATATTGAATCCTACGATGGCACAACAGACCCTGCGGTTTGGATCGAAGACTATCTCCTTCACATCCACATGGCCCGCGGTGACGATCTCCACGCCATCAAATACCTCCCCCTCAAGCTTAAAGGACCAGCACAGCATTGGCTTAACAGCTTGCAAGCAGAGTCAATTGGGAGTTGGGAAGACTTGGAAGCCGCATTCCTCGATAACTTCCAAGGCACGTATGTGCGACCACCAGACGCCGATGACCTAAGCCACATAATTCAGCAGCCAGACGAATCGGCCAGACAATTCTGGACACGGTTCTTAACCAAGAAAAACCAAATCGTCGACTGTCCGGATGCGGAGGCCCTCGCGGCCTTCAAGCATAATATCTGCGACGAGTGGCTTGCCCGGCACCTGGGATAGGAAAAGCCGAAATCCATAGTAGCCCTCACATCACTCATGACCCGCTTCTGCGCGGGTGAGGACAGCTGGCTAGCACGCAGCAACAACCTCAGCAAAAATTCTGGCAGTCCGGATTTCAAGGACCGAAATGGCAGGCTGCGTCGTAACAAAAACAAACGCCGCACTAACGGCGACAATAGTAAGGATACAGCAGTCAATGCCGGATTCAGAGGCTCTAAACCCGGTCAGCGGAAAAAGCCATTCAAAAGAACTACTCCGGTCCATCCAATTTGGACCAAATACTCGACCGCTTGTGCCAGATACACGGCACCCCCGAAAAGCCAGCTAACCACACCAATAGGGATTGTTGGGTGTTCAAGCAGGCAGGCAAGTTAATTGCCAAAAACAATGACAAGGGGCTGCATAGCGATGACGAGGAAGAGACCCGACCACCGAACAACAAAGGACAGAAGGGCTTCCCCCCACAGGTGCGGACGGTGAACATGATATATGCAACGCACATACCCAAAAGGGAGCGGAAGCGTGCGCTAAGGGATGTATACGCGATGGAGCCAGTTGCCCCGAAGTTCAATCCATGGTCCTCCTGCCCGATCACTTTTGACCGAAGGGACCACCCCACCAGCATCGGCCACGGCGGATTCGCCGCACTGGTTTTAGACCCAATCGTCGACGGGTTTCACCTCACCAGAGTCCTAATGGACGGCGGCAGTAGCCTGAACCTGCTTTATCAGGATACAGTGCGCAAAATGGGCATAGACCCCTCAAGGATTAAACCAACCAAGACGACCTTTAAAGGCTTCATACCAGGTGTAGAAGCCAATTGTATAGGCTCAATTACACTAGAAGTGGTCTTCGGATCGTTGGATAACTTCCGAAGCGAGGAGTTAATCTTCGACATAGTCCCGTTCCGCAGTGGCTATCACGCCCTACTCGGACGTACCGCGTTTGCAAAGTTCAACACGGTGCCGCACTACGCATACCTCAAGCTCAAGATGCCAGGCCCTCGAGGAGTCATCACGGTCAACGGAAACACTGAACGTTCTCTCCGCACGAAGGAACATACAGCGGCTCTCGCGGCAGAAGTGCAATGCAGCCTCTTAAGGCAGTTCTCGAGTCCGGCCGTTAAGCGGCCGGACACAGCTAAGCGCGCCCGGTGTAACATTCAGAAAGACCATCTGGCACGTTCCGAGCACGCGTAGCAGTGCGGCCCCAACCCCAGCCCCTGTAAAACGACAAGACAGGTCACTCGCGTACACCATTACGCTCTGAAGATACCATGGGCATGGGGAGAGGGGCACGACCACGATAGGCCCAGACTACGACTCAACCACACCAGGGGCTCTCAAGTGTGTCGTTCTTTTTATTTTTCTTTTCCTTTTTCTTTTTTTTACCCACAGGACTCCATTCGTCAGAGGCCCTGTCCGGCAGCAGAACTTCCGAACTCACGATGCAATAGCCAGGGAAGGATAAAGGCTACAACGAATATCCAGGTGGTCTCCATTACGAGCATTAAATCTGTTTTACGCACCATTCGGTAGCCTACCCCTGGAGGGGGACATGTTTAATAGTCTCATTCCTTGCTTATCGCACCATTCGTATCGTTCTGCACTTACAGCAGTCTTTCTTGAATAAACAATGCAACACCTTCTTGCTTATAATTTCATTTCCTTTTTCTACATATGTTCATTTACGGCATGTTGCATCCGTACACTTTGGTACGGCTAAAATACACCAGGGGCTTATGTTTCCCGCACCATGGTGTGATAAGTCCGAACACTTTCACAAGTGCGGCACCCCGAACTTATAGCACTATATGCATCGGTTCCGAATCATGTCTTGGGTCAATAGTTGGGTTTGCACGGCTCCCATGTTTTGGTACCTTACGTTTCGTTATATCGGCTAAGGTAGCACTGGGAGAACCACTGCGATTGCACCCCAGTTGAGCTGGGTTAACGCCTCAGTGGAGAAAGCTAAAACTGACCGTCATGATGAGGCGAGAGCCGGTCGCTGTTCGAGAGGTTTTTTGCGAGTCCTTAAAGACTTATGCCGCTTAGAGCGAGGAGCCGGATCCTGTCCGGCCCAGGCGTGGATAGCGCCCCAAATTCGGCCTTCCGAAGACTAGGGGCTTCGCCGAAATTTAAAATTATAGAATTCTATGGCTAAGTGAGAGTGTTCAAGCATTATAAGTCCGGTTGCCTTGTTCGCTGTGTTGAGCGCCTCCCTAGATGGACCCAAAAATGGGAACAAGAGTGCTCAAGTTTATCCCGAACACCCCAGCACTCGTGGCATGGGGGCTGAAGCCGACGACTTGCCATCTCTCAGATTTGATAAACAGCCGCACAGAAGGTAATATTTTAAATTAACAAGCGTTGCTTAGCGCATATGAACTAAGTTTTCAGCGCACAGGATAACAAAATGCGAGTCTACTCAAAAATTACATCTTTGGAGCACTCCCCCGCAATAGTGCGGGCGCCCTTCAGCACACTCTTATAATACATCTCGGGCGTGCGATGCTCCTTGCCCTCTGGTGGCGGGTCCGTCACAAGCTTCTGGGCATCCATCTTGCCCCAGTGCACCTTTGCGCGGGCAAGGGCCCGACGGGCACCCTCAATACAGGCGGAGTGCTTGATGACTTCAACCCACGGGCACGCATCCACCAGCCGCCGCACCAGGCCGAAGTAGCTCCCAGGCATGGCCTCCTTAGGCCACAGCCGAACTATGAGGCCCTTCATGGCCTGTTCGGCCGCCTTGTGGAGCTCGACCAGCTGCTTCAGCTGGTCGCTAAGGGGCACCGGATGTCCGGCCTCAGCATACTGAGACCAGAAGACCTTCTCCGTCGAGCTCCCCTCCTCGGCCCGGTAGAATGCGGCAGCATCGGACACGCTGCGAGGAAGATCTGCGAACGCTCCTGGAGAGCTCCGAATTCGGGTAAGCAACAGGTAATTAACACTCACATGCTTACTTTGCATGAAAAATGCCTTACCCGCTGCTATTTTCTTCACCGCCTCAATCTCCTGGAGGGCCTTGTAGGCTTCGGCCTTAGCGGCTTTGGCACTCTCAAGAGCCGTTGCAAGCTCAGACTCTCGAGTCTTCGAGTCACGCTCTAGGCTCTCATGTTTTTTCACGAGATCCTGGAGCTCTTGCTGTACCTCCGCCACCCGCGCCTCCTGCTTCTCTCGCTCGGTGCGCTCCGCGGCCGCATTGCGTTCGGCCGCGGCCACCGCCTCTTTCAGGGTCGCCACCTCGTTAGTGGCCCCTGCAATACCCACGTTATCCTTGTCATTCTTTTAGCAACCAAAATCCTTTTCTGTAAGGTACAATTTTAATAAGGTGTTACTCACCTTCCTTGTCCTCGAGCTGCTTCTTGGCACGGCCGAGCTCGTTCTCGGACTGCTCGAGGCTTTCCTTCAAATTATTGACCTCCGCAGTCAGTGCGGCAGAGGTCAGCAGCGCAGCCTGCAATCCCATATTGACATATTTTTTATGACTCCTGTGTATATCTTTTTAAGATCCTCAGTCCGGCTTTTCTTTCCGAACACCGAACCGAGCATCAGGGGCTACTGTCTATGCGGTACCTTTTTACATATATTGAAATTCTTACCTCAAAGCCTGTTAAGAGGCTGCTGCAGGCTTCGGTCAGCCCGCTCTTGGCGAGCTGAACCTTCTGAATCACCGCACTCATAACAGTGCGGTGTTCCTATTCAATGGAGGCACCATTAAGCGCCTCCAGCAAATTATCCGGCGCCTCCGGTTAGACGGAGGCAGCCAGCGTCATGGTCTTGCCCTTCTTACGAAGGGGTCGCCCGCCGGACTCCGGAGCCACTGTGGGTTCTGGGGCCGAGTCTGGTGCAAAGTCCGGGACGTTGTCCTGCGACACCTCCGGGGCCTCCCCCTCCTGGTGAGTCCTCTCCTGGGATCCCACCTCGGCGTTGTCCGCATCACGGGGGGTGGAGGCAGTCAGAAGAGAATCCATATCCGACGCACCTAAGGACCCGCTCGACGAAGCGGGAAGATCGTCCTTGGGCGGACTGCGGGGTTGTATGCGGCATTAGAAAGACATTATGTGGCGAAAAGAAAAAAACCTTGAAGTTATTCGGGAGTCCAGATACTTACGATCTCGCCAGGGGCTTGGCCCTTGGAGGCCAGTCCTCGTCGTCGTCACTGGCGTTGGCGGAGCAGTCCGGGGGAAGAGTTTTTCCCTTCTTGGACCCTTCGGCCTCCCTTGTTGGGGAGGCCTTCCTTTTCTTCCCTTCCCCCGCTGGGGGAGAGGCTTTCTTCTCCTCCTCGCCTTGGTGGGAGGAGTCGGCCTTGGATTCATCATCCGATAGCACCTGAAAACGGGAACTCTTCCGAGTCCCCGTGGCCTTCTTCTTGGCCTTCTTCTCCGGCACCACGTGGGGTGCCGGAGCCAGCAGCCCCGTTAGGCGGGCGTCCGCTGGGTCCTCTGGCAATGGGGCCGGACAGATAGTCCGTTCGGCCTTCGCCAGCCAGTCATGTCAAAGGTAAAGGGAGTTTAGATCCCGCATAGAGTCAAACTATGGAAAACGAGTGGAAAAATCACTTACCTCATCAGCTGGACACTGCGAGCGGAATCCGCGATCTTCGGTAGCGGATGCGGGAGCCTCGGCGCCCTTGAACAGCACCTTCCAGACATCTTCGTACGTAGTGTCGAAGAGCCCGCTCAGGGTCTGGTGCTGCGCCGGATCAAACTCCCACATGTTGAAGCCCCGTCGTTGGCATGGGAGAATCCGGCGGATGAGCATGACCTGGACTACGTTGACAAGCTTGAGCTTCTTGTCCACCAGCTTCTGGATACAGGCTTGGAGTCCGGTCAGCTCCTCCGAATCCCCCCAGATCCGGCCACTCTCTTTCCAGGAGGTGAGCCGTGTAGGGATGCCGGATATGAATTCGGGGGCCGCCGCCCAATCAGGGTCATGCGGCTCGGTGATGTAGAACCACCTCGATTGCCACCCCTTAATGGTTTCCACGAAAGTGCCCTCCAGCCACGTAACGTGGGACATCCTGCCCACCATGGCGCCTCCGCACTCTGCTTGGCTACCCTTCACAACCTTCGGCTTGACACTGAAGGTCTTGAGCCACAAGCCGAAGTGGGGCTGGATGCAGAGGAAGGCCTCGCACACGACGATAAACGTCGAGATGTTGAGGATGAAATTCGGGGCCAGATCATGGAAATCTAGGCCGTAGTAGAACATGAGCCCCCGGACAAAGGGATGAAGTGGGAAGCCCAGTCCGCAAAGGAAATGGGGAAGAAATACTACCCTCTCATGGGGCCTGGGGGTGGGGATGAGCTCTCCCTCGTCGGGGAGCCGATGCGCGATGTCGCTGGACAAATATCCGGCGTTGCGCAGCTTCTGGATCTGCCCCTCCGTGATGGAGGAGGCCATCCACTTGCCTCCCGCTCCGGACATAGTTGGAGAAGGTTGAGGTGAGAAGTGCGGACTTGGGCGCTGGAGCTCGAGTTCACGGAGATGGATAAGCCAAGGAGGAAGAAGGCGCAGGTAAAAGGGTTGGATCTTTATCCCCTTATATGGGCGGACAAAAACATGTGTCCCCACCGGCCTGGTAAAACTCGCTTATCTCCCAAGCGTCACAATCAATCGTGCGGTTGGGTTACCCACGTCCGTATTAATGGGAATCCCGGAATAAGGGGAACACGATCTCTGCTTTGACAAGACATGCCAAGGAAACCGCCTCGCTAAACGCGCGGAGGTGGAACAATAAAAACAATTCAAGTAAAGGCTTGGTAATGGTGTGACGTCACGCCACAGAATACGTCAGCGGATTGAACTTGTGTAATGTTATTCTCTTTATGGTGGTATGTGGAATTTATTTTGCAGAGCCGGACACTATCCTGGTGTGCACAATCTTCTATAAATTATTCGGAGGAAGAACCCGCCTTGCAATGCCGAAGACAACATGCGCGCCGGACTCGTCGTCATTGAAGCCTGGTTCAGGGGCTACTAAGGGAGTTCCGGACTAGGGGGTGTCCGGATAGCCGAACTATCATCATCGGCTGGACTCCAAGACTATGAAGATAGAAGATTGAAGACTTCGTCCCATGTCCGGATGGGACTTTCCTTGGCGTGGAAGGCAAACTTGGCGATACGGATATGTAGATTTCCTACCATTGTAACCGACTCTGTGTAACCCTAGCCCTCTCCGGTGTCTATATAAACCGGATGGCTTTAGTCCATAGGACGAAAAACAATCATACCATAGGCTAGCTTCTAGTGTTTAGCCTCCTTGATCTCGTGGTAGATCCACTCTTGTAACACACATCATCAATATTAATCAAGCAGGACGTAGGGTTTTACCTCCATCAAGAGGGCCCGAACCTGGGTAAAACATCATGTCCCTCGTCTCCTATTACCATCCGCCTAGACACACAGTTCGGGACCCCCTACCCGAGATCCGCCGGTTTTGACACCGACATCCCCCCTCTGGCAAGGTGCCGGAACGGGCTCCCGAGAGGTTTTTGGTGGCTACAGAGGCTTGCGGCGGCGGAACTCCAGATCTATTGTGCTCCTCAATGTTTTTAGGGTATATGGAGGTATATAGGCGAAAGAAGTCGTTCAGGGGAGCCACGAGGGGCCCACGAGGGTGGGCGGCATGCCCAGGGGAGGTGGGTGCGCCTCCCTGCCTCGTGGCTTCCTCGAAGCTTCTCTTACATGCACTCCAAGTCCCCTGGATTGCTTCCGTTCTAAAAATAACTTTCCCGAAGGTTTCATTCCGTTTGGACTCCGTTTGATATTCCTTTTCTTCGAAACACTGAAATAGGCAAGAAAAAACAGCAATATGGGCTGGGCCTCTGATTAATAGGTTAGTCCCAAAAATAATAAAAAAGTGTATAATAAAGCCCGTAAACATCCAAAACAGATAATATAATAGCATGAATGCTTCATAAATTATAGATACGTTGGAGACGTATCAAGTTACTTCTACGTTATGCTCAGGATTGCTATGCTATGCTCGTAGACGTGGTTTGGGTGAGTGTATCCATGATAGATGTGAGTATTGTTAATTAATGGTTAACTTAAGGTGGCTACTTAAATACACATCTGGATGGATTGGTTGCGGGGACCTGGAGAATCCAGTGTTGTCCTAGGATATCCCGGAGTACCCATGTGAAAGTGCAACTATCCCTAGGTGGTTTTGGTAATTCCTAACAACATATAGCTCATTGGGCTAATAGTATTCCAAGACAAATATTTCAGGAAAGCTCAATGAATGGCATGGCATGGATGAGGAAAGTGGATCCCTCAAAATACTAAGGATAAAAGGATTGGCTCAAGATCAAAAGCTCAAGACTCTACATTTTATATTTTAGTGATCCAAGATCACATTGAGTCTATAGGAAAAGACAATACTATCAAGGAGGGATGAGGTGTTGCTTAATGAGTTTCTTTCTTCATAGTGCTTAGTGATATGCTCCAAAAACCCTCAACTACTTTCTCATATCCACATATGACCCAAACCAAAAGTCAAACTCGGCCCCACCGATTCTTTCTATCTGGCGCCATCGAGTTCAGATGTCATAGCCACTGCCACAAACCCTAGGCAAATCAGTCTCACCGATAGGGATCTCGGTCTCACCGAGATGGGATTGTAATCTCTATGTTTCCCTTCGTAACGTTTCAGTCTAACCGAAGTGAGCGATCGGTCCCACCGAGATTGCAATGTAAACTCTCTGTTTCCTTTTCTTAACATTGCGGCCTCACCAAAATGAGCGAACTGGTCCCACCAAGTTTACCTGACCAACTCTCTGGTTAGCTTATTACCAAAATCGGTCTCACCGAGTTTGTGTAATTGGTCTCACCGAGATTACGTTATGCCCTACCCTAACCATATCGGTCCTACTGAGTTGCATGTCAGTCCCACCAAAAACCCTAACGGTCACTAGGTTTACTAAATCGGTCCGACCGAGTTTGTTGATTCGGTCCCACCAAGATTGGTAAATTGTGTGTAACGGTTAGATTTTGTGTGGAGGCTATATATACCCCTCCACCTCCTCTTCATTCATAGAGAGAGCCATCAGAACAAACCTACATTTCCAACTTACCATTTCTGATAGAGAACCACCTACTCATGTGTTGAAGCCAAGATATTCCATTCCTATCATATGAATCTTGATCTCTAGCCTTCCCCAAGTTGCTTTCCACTCAAATCTTCTCTCCACCAAATCCAAATCCTCTGAGAGAGAGTTGAGTGTTGGGGGGAATATCATTTGAAGCACAAGAGCAAGGAGTTCATCATCAACACACCATTTCTTACTTCTTGGAGAGTGGTGTCTCCTAGATTGGCTAGGTGTCACTTGGGAGCCTCCGACAAGATTGTGGAGTTGAACCAAGGAGTTTGTAAGGGCAAGGAGATCGCCTACTTCGTGAAGATCTACCGCTAGTGAGGCAAGTCCTTCGTGGGCGACGGCCATGGTGGGATAGACAAGGTTGCTTCTTCGTGGACCTATCTTGGGTGGAGCCCTCCATGGACTCGTGCAGCCTTTACCCTTCGTGGGTTGAAGTCTCCATCAACGTGGATGTACGATAGCACCACCTATTGGAACCACGACAAAAACATCTGTGTCTCCAATTGCGTTTGAATCCTCCAAACCCTTCCCCTTTACATTCTTGCAAGTTGCATGCTTTACTTTCCGCTGCTCATATACTCTTTGCATGCTTGCTTGAATTGTGTGAAGATTGCTTGACTTGTGCTAAGATAGTTAAAATCTTCCAAAGACTAAAATTGGGAAAAGGTTAAGTTTTTAATTGGTCAAGTAGTCTAATCACCCCCCCTCTAGACATACTTCAAGATCCTACAAGTGGTATCAGAGCTTTGGTCTCCATTTGCTTTGATTTCCATAGCTTTTGGTGGTCATAGCCTTGGTTTCACAACCTTGGAGAGTATGGCGTCTAGTGAGGGAAATTATCACCGTAGAGGTCCTTTGATTTATATGCACGAAGGTACCGACTCCGTCAAGGAATCCAAATTGGATGTGCTCCAAAGTCAACTTGACAAGTTCAAAATGAAGGATGGTGAAGGTGTCGCTGAAATGTACTCTAGGCTTGCTCTTATCACAAATGAGATTGCGGGCTTAGGAAGTGAAGAGATGACCGACAGATTCATCATCAAGAAGATCCTAAGAGCATTGGATGGAAAATATGATACCGTGTGCACATTGATCCAAATGATGCCAAATTACAAGAATCTCAAGCCAACAAAAGTCATTGGAAGAATTGTTGCTCATGAGATGTCACTCAAGGATAAGGAGGAACTTCACAACAAGTCAAGCGGTGCTTACAAAGCCTCATGTGAAGCTCCTACATCATCAAGTGAGAAACAAACCTTCAATGAAGAATTGAGCTTAATGGTGAAGAACTTCAACAAATTCTACAAGAGTAGAAGCAAAGAGAGAAGCTCTAAGTCAAGGTCCTACAATGACAAAAGATCTTCCAGTCGAGAGCGCAATTGCTACAATTGTGGGAGACCCAGACACTATTCCAATGAGTGTACGGCATCCTACAAAAGAAGAGAAGATTCTCCCAAGAGAAGAAGTAGAAGAGAAGAATCACCGCCAAGAGAGAGGAGGAGTAGAGATCGTTATGAACGAAGAACATCCCGGAGAAGCAAGGATTTGGAAAGGAAGGACAAGTCATCAAGGAGCTACACAAAACGAAGACATCAAGCTCATGTTGGTGAATGTGTATCCGGTTCCGACTCTGAACATCACTCCGAGAGAAGCTATCACTCTGACTCCGAACATACTCAAGATGAAGGTGTTGCCCGTCTAGCACTTGTGTCAACCAACTCCTACGACATATTTGATTCACCAAATGAAGGACTTGGAAGATGCTTCATGGCTAAAGGCCCTAAGGTAACACACCCCGAGTATGTTGATTTCAATAGTGATGAAGATGACTTGTTAGGTGATGATGATTTACTTGTTGACAACTCTAGTGATGAATACTATGATGAAACGTCAATTAATCATGCTAATCAAGATAAAACGAATGACAATGATAAGGAGAAGATTGAGCTTCTAACTAAAGAACTAAAGACTCTTAAGTTAGCTCATGAAACTATCTTAGAAGATCATCGAGAACTTTTAAGGGCTCATGAGAAGTTACGCTTTGAAAAGCTCAACCTTGAGCAAGAGCATGAGTTCTTAAAGGCAATCAATGATGATCTCTGTAAGAAAAGTTCTTCTTACATTGCCAAGCATTTACTCCTATCTACTTACATGCCTCAAGTCAAGTCTAGTAACAAAAACAAGAAGGATTCTTTCTCTAGTAGTAACAATCATCATGTTAAATCCAATATTGTTGCTTCTAGTAGTTCTCTTGATTCCACTAATGATTCTCTTAGCCAAGTTACACTTGAGCAAGAAAATAGCTTATTGAAGGGAATTATAGAGAAAGGTGTTTACAAGAGCCTTGCCGGGAGTAAGCAATTCGAGGAAATTGTACGCAAGCAAGGAAGGCACCGGAAGAACCAAGGTGTTGGTTTTGAACGAAAGTTCAATGCCAATGGAGTTGAGTAGAAAGAAGATCAATATCCCAAGACGAAGTTTGTTCCTCAACAAGAGAAGTATGATCCTACTTCCTTCAAGGGAACACAAGCTCAAGATGATCTTCCACCACAAGACCACAAGCAAAAAGGCAAGGACAAGCTTCAAGAGGAGATTGATGCATTTGAAGAAGCTCCTAAGGCCTTGGTCAAGTGGGTTCCCAAGACTACGTCAAGTTCTACTTCATCAAGTACGACTACAACTCCAAGGATTCCCATCAAGATGATGTGGATCCCGAAGAAGAAGAACTAGAGAGTTCTTGAGGGTGACTCCGCCAACATTCTTCACTCATATCATTATGGCAAGGACAAGTGCAATCAACTTCCACATCTTGCACTAGTTCAAGGATTCACAAACCCTCTTGTTGGTAAGACAAGGGACAAGGTAACCTAATGCTTTCATGGACATCATCTTGTGTGTGCATCACTCTATGTCTATGGATATACTTGTTTGTTCCTTGTGGGACTAACCCGTGTAGGTATCGAAAGAGCAACTCACTCCAAAGGATTGCTCCAAATGATCTTCATCAACATTGAGCATCCACATCTTCAACACCTACATGAAGTCATCATCGACAAAACCCAAGGCTAGTTCATCCCTCTAAGGGGGGATCTCACATCTAGGGGGAGCTTAACTCTAAGAATTGAGTCAAAGCAACTCTAATGGTGTGAACACATCAATGCATTATGTAAAAGCGGTAACCCCACTTGAGCTTAAACGATGAGTATGACCTATGATCAAATGTTCTCATTTGACTCCTAAGTTAATATACTCATATATAGATGACCTAGTCATCGCCAATTGTTTGATAGATGCTAGAATTGGTTGTGCATGTTTTGTCACATATTTCATTTGCAATTTTATTGTGTGAGCATGTTGGTTGCATATTTAACTCATTCGAGGACATCCACTTGTTGCTTTGATTGATTGGTTTCTTTTTCTTTTGCCAAGTGGATGAACAAGAATGCCTAAGAACCTTCTCTAGCTATCTATGCTTTTCTTGTCTCAAACTCTATTCATGCTACATCACAAAATTTGATCAAGTCAGATTCGAACCACTCTGTGTGAGGAGCACTCGGAGTCCCCGATTCGTCATAGACTTAAACTTCCAAAACTTCTTTGTGCGTTTCGGTCTGACCGATTCTTCCATTTCGGTCATACCGAGATCACTAAGTCGATCTAGGTTTTCAATCTCGATGCAACCGATTTGAACTTTTCGGTCTCATCGAGTTGCTGTAACTGTCAACAGTTATGCATCTCGGTGCCACCGAGTTGTTCCACTCGGTCACACCGACAGGGTCGGGCTATATATACTCACGGGCAAAAATTTGGAAAACTTTCTCCAAACCCCTTCGCCCGCGCATAGCTCGCTCTGCCTCCAAGGTCTCCGGATCATCGACTTCGTTGCCAGCCGCCTCCTGTCGCTGGTCTCCGCCGCCGTCAACGGAATTCAACCCCGCCGTTGCCGTCGTAGCAAGTTCATCGCCAAGCTAGGGTATGGACTCGATCACAGTGCTATCCCCGTCCGATTCCTAGCACATTGTGTTCATCATGATTCTTGCCACGATTGAAACGATTCTATCCACTCAAAACAATCCTTAGATTAGAAGTGATTTGGAAATTTAGGGTTAGGTTTCCGCCGAAACCATCTCGAACCCACCGAATTGTAAAACTCGGTTCCACCGATTCGGCTAAGGCCATTGCACAAGTGATTCTCGGTCTGACCAAGAATTGCAAATTGGTGTGACCGAGTTCAGGACTCTGTGAAACTCTAGCAGTCTCGGTGCCACCGAACTGTGACTCGGTCTGACCGAGTTCACTAGTTTAGGTTCCAAAAGTTTCGTCGGTATCACCGAGTTTGCAAATTGGTTTATCCGAAATGCTTTCTGTGGAAAACTAAAACTAAGTTTTTTGAATCATTCTTTTGCAAAAACCTCTGCATTTTGTGATGCTCATCCATTCTATCTCATCTATAACTATTCATAGGGTCAGCAGTCAGTGTTTGTAGTATGTCAGACCAAAGTGACAGCTAGAACCAGTCAGAAGAGTAGATTCACATGAGTGAGGGCACTAGTCCCTCTAGCACCTCAGATGATGGCAGCAGGAGCACCCCAAGCAGCTTGCCCAAAGCTACCACCAGGGCCAGAAAGAAGAAAACCTCAGACTCTGAGGATGAAGACTATGTGGCAGTTGAGGATGAGGCCACTTCCAAGAAGAAAGTGCTCAAAAAGGAATATGGCACAGCTGCAACCACTAAGCCTGGTATGAAGATCAAAGTGCCTGCAAAGGGGACTCCCATGTCTAAAGCCAGAGCCTCTACTCATGTACCAAAGACATCTGGTCCCAAAGAGGCTGCTGCAGAAGGGAAGAAGAGGAAGGAAAGGGTCAAGAAGACCATGGCCAGAGTTGTTGGACAGCCTTCCATGATGGAAGAGGAGGAGGAAGAAGAGGTTGCTGCACCAGCACCAAGGCTCAAAAGCTTATGGGTGATGCTATTAGGTCAGGGGCTGGATCATCAAAGCCTAAAGAAGCACCCCAAAGCTGCCTCCAAGCTCAAGATTGCACCTAAGAGGAATACCAGGAGCATACCAGCTGCTGAGAAGAACAAGGCCCCAGTGCTTGAAGTTGCTGAGGAAGAAGAAGATGAAGGACAAGTTCTGAGAAAGCTGAAACCTAAGATTCCATACCATAATGATGCTCATCCTGTGGCTGAGAACATGAAGCTGAGGAAGGATGTAGGGCTCAGATAGTGGAGATTGTCTAATCCTTATGCAATCAAGAGAAGGACTGTTGTTGACTACAGGTTCCACACTAAGGAACAACAGGATTTCTATGAGACTGTGCTGTTGGACAAGAAGCCTATAGTTCGTGACATGATGTGGGTGGACTGGAAATACATAAAGGATAATGAGGAACACTATCCAGGTGTGTTTGACAGTTTCAGTGCTTGTGGAGTTGCAGACTTTGTTGGACAGAAGTTCACAAAGTGGAATGATGAGCTCATAATGCAATTCTACTCCACAGCACACTTTTATCCTGATGGCAGGATAGTGTGGATGTCTGAAGGTACAAGGTACCAATCAACTATTGAGGAATGGGAAAATCTAATCAATGCACCAAAGGAGAGTGAAGATGACTTGGATGTCTACGCTAAGAAGAAGAAGGATCACAATTCTATGGCACACATGTACAAGGAGATCCCAGATAAAGCTCTTGAAACTCATAAGTTTGGATCTGTACATTTCCTTCTGTCAGGACTGCCAACCATCAACTGGATCCTAAGGCACACTCTCTTGCCCAAGTCAGGTGACCACAACATGATCAGAGGCCATGCAATAAACTTGCTACACATATTTGATGTGCCTCAGAAGTTCAAGGTCATGAGCCTGATAGTTGAGACTATCAAGAGGACAGCAGCAGACCAGAAGAGAAGCTGTGGGTATGCCCCACAAATCCAGGAGCTGATTAACTTGAAGATGGGCACAGGAACATACTTGTTGGATAAGGAACACTTTGCTATCTATCCAGACTTTGAGGACAACGAAGTGGTTATGGATGAAGATGAACCATCTTCTGTGCATGCTCAAGCAAAGAAGGAGAAGGCAAGGACAGAGAAGGCTACCAAGATGCCAACAATGGAAGAGGCATCTCAGTACTTTTTGAAGAGCAAACAAGATCAACTAGGCTACTTGATTGCATCCACTCTGAGGATTGAGAAAGGGCTGGCCACCTTGACTCAACACCAGGAGAGCCTGGAGAGGATCATGGAGCAGAAGTTCTATGACTTGGATGTGAAGGTAACTGAGATCCAGTCTGTTGTTGAGCAGCTTCAGGATGATATGCAGGAGAGGAAGGGCAAGACAACCACAGATGCATTTGAGAGAGATGTATACATCATAGGCTTTGAGAGAGAGAGTTTGCTTTTGTTCTCTCTTGCTTTGGTGGTTGAAATTTATTTGCTTTTGCTTGCTTGAGATACTACTTTATTGCCTGTGTGATACAATGATGATCATGTGTTTGATCATATGCTACATTTATGCTTGTTGGATGACATTATCCCATTTATCTCTATGTGATCATTCACTTTGCTTGGTGATGAGTGCATGTATTCAATCTTTATTATTTTGAGCGCTCCACCAAGATGTATGTGATATGGAAGAGTAACCCATGAGCCTAACTCCTTGTCCATTTGCAGTCCAAAGCAAATCTTAAAACTATGCACAAATTTAGGGGGAGCTCTTTCATATCACATACTTCTCAAAGCAACGATGTTTTTCAATCTTATTATCATTTGACGAAGCTTTGATCTATATGTTGTCATCAATTACCAAAAAGGGGGAGATTGAAAGTGCAACTATCCCTAGGTGGTTTTGGTAATTCCTAACAACATATAGCTCGTTGGGCTAATACTATTCCAAGACAAATATTTCAGGAAATCTCAATGAATGGCATGGCATGGATGAGGAAAGTGGATCCCTCAAAATACTAAGGATAGTTGGCTCAAGCTCAAAAGCTCAAGACTCTAAATTTTATATTTTAGTGATCCAAGATCACATTGAGTCTATAGGAAAAGCAAATACTATCAAGGAGGGATGAGGTGTTTCTTAATGAGTTTCTTGCACCATAGTGCTTAATGATATGCTCCAAAAACCCTCAACTACTTTCTCATATCCACATATGACCCAAACCAAAAGTCAAACTCGGCCCCACCGATTCTTTCTATCCGGCGCCACCGAATTCAGATGTCATAGCCACTGCCACAAACCCTAGGCAAATAGATCTCACCGATAGGGATCTCGGTCTCACCGAAATGGGATTGTAATCTCTCTGTTTCCCTTCGTAACGTTTCGGTCTAACCGAAGTGAGCGATCGGTCCCACCAAGATTGCAATGTAAACTCTCTGTTTCCTTTTCGTAACATTGCAGTCTCACCGAAATGAGCGAACCGGTCACACCGAGTTTACCTGACCAACTCTCTGGTTAGCTTATTACCAAAATCAGTCTCACCGAGTTTGTGTAATCGGTCTCATCGAGATTACGTTATGCCCTAACACTAACCATATCGGTCCTACCGAGTTGCATGTCGGTCCCATCGAAAACCCTAACGGTCACTAGGTTTACTAAATTGGTCTGACCGAGTTTGTTGATTCGGTCCCACCGAGATTGGTAAATTGTGTGTAACGGTTAGATTTTGTGTGGAGGCTATATATACCCCTCCACCTCCTCTTCATTCGTAGAGAGAACCATCAGAACAAACCTACATTTCCAACTTACCATTTCTGATAGAGAACCACCTACTCATGTGTTGAAGCCAAGATATTCCATTCCTACCATATGAATCTTGATCTCTAGCCTTCCCCAAGTTGCTTTCCACTCAAATCTTCTTTCCACCAAATCCAAATCCTCTGAGAGAGAGTTGAGTGTTGGGGGGACTATCATTTGAAGCACAAGAGCAAGGAGTTCATCATCAACACACCATTTGTTACTTCTTGGAGAGTGGTGTCTCCTAGATTGGCTAGGTGTCACTTGGGAGCCTCCGACAAGATTGTGGAGTTGAACCAAGGAGTTTGTAAGGGCAAGGAGATCGCCTACTTCGTGAAGATCTACCGCTAGTGAGGCAAGTCCTTCGTGGGCGACGGCCATGGTGGGATAGACAAGGTTGCTTCTTCATGGACCTATCTTGGGCGGAGCCCTCCATGGACTCGCGCAGCCGTTACCCTTCGTGGGTTGAAGTCTCCATCAACGTGGATGTACGATAGCACCACCTATCGGAACCACGATAAAAACATCTGTGTCTCCAATTGCGTTTGAATCCTCCAAACCCTTCCCCTTTACATTCTTGCAAGTTGCATGCTTTACTTTCCGCTGCTCATATACTCTTTGCATGCTTGCTTGAATGTGAAGATTGCTTGACTTGTGCTAAGATAGTTAAAATCTGCCAAAGACTAAAATTGGGAAAAGGTTAAGTTTTTAATTGGTCAAGTAGTCTAATCACCCCCCCTCTAGACATACTTCAAGATCCTACACCATGTGATCATCCTATGGTTCGCCACCCAGACTCAAAGGGATCATAAAATTATTAATGCTAGAAACTTCTGTGTACAGCCGCAAACCATTATGGGCTCTAGCATAGTTGAGTATGTTGCGTGAGCTCTTGAAGAGGTAGACTAACAGATGTAGGGGATGTAGGTGGTACTGTCTACCCGGAGTAGCGAGTTAATGCTTATGAAAGACTGTATCTCGGTCATCTGTTTCTCAAACGCCATGTAGTGCGCGAAATCCAATGGAGAAGATCGAGTCTTGTAGGGAAAAGTGCGCAAACCTCTGCAGAGTGTACAAACTAATCATGGTTAGCCGTGTCCCCGGTTATGGACATCTTGAGTATCTGGTTCTTGGATTATCATTTTGATCTCATCACTCTAAATTAATTTTGTTGGTTAATTGATATTGCTTAATTGGGATTGATTTGGAGGAACCTTCTCAATGTTTAACAACCACCATGATAGTTAAATAAAATTTATTCCTTTGATGTAGAGAAAAAATGGCTTTATGCAAAACTGTAGCCATGGAGCTTTCCACCAGGCATATATGCATGTAGTGATAGCATTTATCTGTTCATTACCATTTGTGTTACATTGTCAGCATATTCCATGTGCTGGTCTGTTTCGGGCTGCAACATATCATGTTGCAGACTTTTCAGACGACGAGTAAGGTGCCATAGGTCGTTGTCGTTCACTCAGCTATGTCGTTGGAGTTGATTGACTCACTTTATCTTCCAAGCCTTCCGTTGTTATCTTATTTAGATGGTCTTAAGCCATATTATTGTAATAAGTTCTCTTTTGAGACATTCGATGTAATAAGTGTGTGATTGAGACTCTGTTATAAATCCTCAAGTACTGTGCATGTCAGCAGTACCGATCCAGAAATGACACTGACGCACAGAGACTAGACTGTTTGAGGTCTGGTCGCTACAGATTGTACTATGTTTATACTATAATATAATGCGTGGTCATTCTCAAAAAAGTTGAGGTTAGCACGAGCTATTCAGCTTTGAGCGCTCTATATCTTTGTTTTATTATTTTCGTGTGTTGCTGCTAGCTTATGGCAAGGAATAACCGAACAGAGTTTAGATGCGGGATTGTGCAGATCGGTTGGGAAGGGATTGGTGGGTGTTTGGGTGACATGAGGGGATCAACCCAATTCCTGCAAGTTGGTTCCATGTGGGGCCCCTAGCAACCGAACAAGGCTACTACGAACTTCTTGGTAGTTTTCATATCTAAAGAACCTAAACTCTGGATGATGTGTTTGAACAGTATTTAGACTGAGAGGATTACAAGATAAGAGGATGAATGCTAGATTATGCAAACAAAACGCCCATTAGGACGGGCTAATCATGGTTGTCGGCGCAGTCACATAGAGCGGAATATAAGAGAGGCACATATGTTGCCTTCTTGTGTTTATACAACATTATTTTTTTATCTAGAGGTCCTTGTTTGGCTAAGATTGACCTATCGCCCAACAACGAGGCTCATTATGGCCGATGGTAAAATTCCTAGGACTTCTAAGATCAGTATCGATAACGTCATACGGCCTACCTTTGATGATATGTTGGACCAACTCTTTGACGCGATCAAAGCCAAGAGGAGATCGGCACGTTGCAGAAGCAATGAGAAGATGAACTCAAGGAGCAACTCAAAGAGATACAGAGGAATAAATAAGAAGCGGATATGGAGGTGTTCATGGCGACTTTCAATAAAGATCGTAACGTGCGATGGCGGAAAGCGTCATACCTCTACTCGAGGGGACGTCGTACGTGTTTATAGGCAGGGGCGCACCTCCCTAATAGCGCATACAGTTGAGATATGTTTACATCTTGGAGAGGAAGCTAGATAGAGATAAGATTACAATGAGAAGATAAACTCTAGCTAACAACTTGAACCAACTACCTAAGATATCATGCGGTGCAGTCCATAGGTGCGTCAGCCCTTGTCGCGTACGTATCACCAATATGTTGTTTGACACCCTCCCTTAATCACAACTTCATCAAGTTGAGATTATGCTTGAAGTTCTCAAAGCTTCGTATGGGCAAGGCTTTTGTAAACCCATCTGCAATCTGGTCCTTGGAATGTATGAACCAAATGTCTAGGAGCTTATTAGCAACTCTCTCTCTAACAAAATGAAAATCTATCTCAATATGTTTTGTCCTTGCATGAAAGATTGGATTTGCTGAGAGATAAATTGCACCCAAATTGTCACACCACAGACATGGAGCTTGAGTATTTTTCACCCCAAGTTCCTTAAGAATGGATTGTACCCATATAATTTATGTCGTAGCATTGGCCAGTGCCTTGTACTATGCCTCTGTGCTAGACCTGAAAACAGTAGCTTGCTTTCTGGCACACCAAGATATCAAATTAGGTCCAAGAAATACTGCAAAGCCACCAATAGAGCGTCTATCATCCAAACATCCTGCCCAATCTGAGTCAGAGAAGGCACTAACAAGAGTGGAAGATGACATGCTAAAATTAAGACCAATGCTCATAGTATTTTTCACATATCTAACTATACGTTTTGGTGCATGAAGAAATTGACACACTTTGTTGATAGCAAAAGAAATATCAGGTCGTGTGAGTGTCAAATATTAAAGTGCACCCACAAGACTTCTATACCTTGTGTTGTCTTCTGACCTCAAGAGTGTTCCTTCTGTGAGAGACAATTTTTCTATACTAGACAAAGAAGTAGTGGTAGGTTTACAACCTTGCAACCCAGCTTTTCTTACCAAATCATTTGCATACTTTTCCTAGGAGAGATGAAGTCCATCCTTGTGCTTCTTTACTTCGATCCCTAGGAAATAGTGCAAATCTCCAAGGTCCTTCAATGCAAATTCGATGCTTAAGTCCTTCAACAGTCCTATTATTGTTTCATCAGATGAACTTGTGACAATGGTATCATCAACATATATTAGAACAAATATTGATGTATTGGACTTATTGTAGATGAATAATGAGGTGTCAGACTTTGAAGGAACAAAGCCAAGTGTCTGCATCTTTTTACTAAGACGAGAGTACCATGCCCTTGGAGCCTGTTTCAATCCATACAATGCTTTATCAAGACTGCATACATGAGAGGGTGCATGTTTGTTTTCAAACCCAGGAGGTTGTTTCATGTAAACCTCCTCTTCTAGAACACCATGAAGAAATGTGTTTTGTATGTATAACTGTCGAAGACTCCATCCCCTGGAAACAACAATAGACAAAACAAGACGGATGGTGGCAGCTTTTACAACTGGACTAAAGGTGTCCTCGTAGTCTACGCCATACCTCTGTTTAAAGCCTTTAGTAACTAGCCTTGCCTTGTAACGATCAACTGTTCCATCAGACTTTCTTTTGATCCTAAAAACCCACTTGCAGTCAATGAGAGTTTTACCTTGCCTTGGAGGAACCAGGTGCCACGTTTTATTTTTCTGTAGTGCCATATATTCCTCATGCATTGCCTTTCTCCACTTCTCATCACCAAGGGCCTCCTCAAGTGTGTTGGGCTCACCTGGTTCACCTGTAGAACAGATCATACCATATTTGGTTATGTGCTTGTAATTAACTGGCTTATTTACCCCTGATTGTAGTCATGTACGGCACTGTTGTGTAACCGTGTTGTTTTGTGCCACAGAGGATCCCGTGGGTGGATCAGGAGCAAGAATCTGCGTCGGATCCAAGGTTGATCCGCCTGCACCAGCAGTTTTGGCGGGGTCCGCTGCTGGCTTATCTTCTATGGCATGTGGCTGTTATGCGAGAGAAGGACCCGGCACAGAAGATCCCACCCGACCAGCAGACACGGGTCGGCAAAAATTTGTGCCTGAGCCCACACCTGCCACATATGGCCCAGCGCCAGACGACCGAGCCGCATCGCGCCGCTTGTAAACAGCCAGCTGGCTCCCGAAGCCCGAGCCAATCGGGCCAGCAGCAATCTGACGCATGGCAGCCACTGGTTCACGTGGGCTGGTGGAGCCGCCGCATCCGCCTGATGTAGTGCCAGCGTCGGGCTCTGTCGTTGTCGCTGCTGATGCGTCGGATCCTCCTGCCGCTGCTGGCGCGCCGGATCCTGAGGTGGATCCTCCTACCGCTGCTGACGAGCCGGACCCCGGGGCAGATTTTCTCCCTCCACCGCGACACATATGATATGGGCAGAGTTTTGCACCGTTTTCTTCACTGTTTTCACCATTTTATTCGTTGTTTTCACCACTATGATCTCCTGTGTCATCACAAAAGCTCATGCATATGGTTAGGAGGATTAGTCAACAAATGATCATCACAGTTATCGTGTCCCCCTTGATCATGACCGGAGAGGTGAGGTGAAAGGAGAAGGATTTCTTTGCGAAGTAAGGCGTCGGCGTTAGGATGTAGATCAGCAAAAGGGAATTTGATCTCATCAAAAACAACATCTCTAGAGATATAGACACGACCAGTAGAGAGGTCAAGACATTTTATGCCTTTATGCTGAGCACTATACCCAAGAAACGCGCACTGTTTGGAGCAGAACATAAGCTTGCGGTTGTTGTAGGGGCGGAGAATTGGCCAACAAGCGCAGCCAAAAACACGAAGAGATTTATAATCCAGTTTTGTGTGGAGAAGCCGTTCTACTGGAGTTTCATTGTTGATGACTCGGCTAGGAAGCATGTTTATGATGTGTATAGCAGTGAGGAAGGCTTCGTCCCAAAATTTTAAGGGCATAGAAGCTCCGGCCAAGAGAGCAAGACCAACCTCAACGATGTGCCTATGCTTACGTTCTGCAGATCCATTTTGTTGGTGAGCGTGAGGGCATGACACATGATGGGAAATTCCTAGCGTTTGGAAGGAGTTTAACTTTTCGTATTCCCCTCCCCAGTCGGATTGGATGGCAAGAATTTTTCTATCAAACTAACGTTCGACAAGAGCTTGGAAATTTTTAAACACTTGGAACACCTCTGACCTTTTTTAGGAAGGCAGAGCCAAGAAAACTTGCTATAATCATCAATGAAGCTTACGTAGTATGCGTGTCTACCAACAGAGCTTGGGGCAGGACCCCATACATCAAAAAAACTTAATTGCAGCGGTTGAGTAGAAACACTAGTGGAAATAGGGTAAGGAAGTTGATGACTTTTTGCTTTCTGACAGGAATCACAAATGGTTTCAACATTGCGCTCACCAACAAACGGGAGCTTATTCTTTTTGAGTAAACGATCAAGTAAGGAAAATGAAGCATGCCCTAAACGGCCGTGCCATCTTGTGGCTGAAAGCTTGATGGCACCACAAGCTTGCTTATTGTATCTCCTAAGCTCCGGAATCAACGGGTAGAGGCCTCGAACACAACTACCTCGATAGAGGGTTTTCCTCGTGACCTGGTCCTTGATCAAAAAGAAGAAGGGATGAAACTCAATATAAACATGATTATCAAGGGTAATTCGATGGACATATAGGAGATTTTTGTCGGTGCTAGGGACATGCAAAATTTTCCTAAGATGAAATTGTCAACGTGGGGTACGAAAAACTGAATGACCAATGTGACGTATCCTCATACCTGCACCACTTGCGGTGTGAATCTGGTCCTTGCCGTGATATTTCTCCTTGAGTGTCATCTTCTCGAGTTCACTAGTGAGATGGTTCATCGCACCGCTGTCAAGATACCAATTGGTATCGACGTCGTATGAGCCATCAGCAGCAGCATCAATCTTTTCTTCATCTTCAGAGGAGGCCTCATCCTCATCGAATCGGTACCAGCAATCCCTCGTCGTGTGGCCCGGCTTGCCGCAGACCTGGAAGACCCACCGCGGCGGCCCCTGGTGTTGGTGGAGTTGGGCCGTCCGTTGCGAGAGTTGGACCCGCCGTTGCTCCCGCCACTCCCCTACTTGCCATTGGAGCGAGGAGGGCCACGATGACGTGAGTAGCCGCCGCGCCCATGCGTTGCGGCGTTAGCCGACGACTTGAAGCCGCCCGGTCCCTGGTACTGCGCCACCCTATGGTCAAAGTTACTAAGCATTGAAAAGATCTCATCAAGGGATACCGGGGTGATTCGAGCGTCGAGGGCGGAGACGAGTGGCTGATAGTCCATGTCGAGGTCGTGCAAGATGTAGGAGATGAGTTCATCGTCCTGGAGAGGCTTCCCGGCGGCGGCCAGCTCATCAGCGAAGCCGCGCATCTCGGCGAAGTAGGTGGCGACGGTCTTGTTGCCCTTCTGGGCATTCGCTAGGGAGGTTCTGATGTTGTTGACGCGACTAAGTGACTGCGAGGAGAACATCCCCGACAGTGTCGTCCAGAGCTCGCGCGGTCACCTGCACGAGCACCTCCTTGGTGAGGTTGTTCAGCAGGTACCCGAGCACCTGCTGGTCCTCTCACACCCAGATGGGGTAGAGAGGGTTCGGCTCAGTTGATTCCTTCCCATCTTTGTCCTTGGTGGAGAGGATCCTGGCCGGCTCTGGTGTAGTGCCATCGACGTAGCCGAAGACACCCGCGCCTAGAGTTTAGGGTTTAGACGTTGTGGAAGAGAAGGGCTCTGATTACCATGTGCGATGGCGGAAAGCGGCGTACCTCTATTCGAGGGGACGCCGTACATGTTTATAGGCAGGGGCGCACCTCCCTCCTGATAGCGCATACAGTTGATATATGTTTACGTCTTGAAGAGGAAGCTAGATAGAGATAAGATTACAGTGAGAAGATAAACTCTAGCTAACAACTTGAACCAACTACCTAAGATATCATGCGGTGCAGTCCATAGGTGCGGCAGCCCATGTCACGTACTCCCTCCGTTTCGATTTACTCGTCGTGGTTTTAGTTCAAGGGAGTACGTATCAACAATATGTTGTTTGACACGTAAAAGCGTCATCACTTAATCTGGCGAGGCTAGGCTCGAAGTGCTAGCATGTCTACTACCAATCAATTAGCCACAATAGATCTACACATTAATGGCTCAAATCAGCAGATTTTTAAGGCGTTGGGTGAGTATGTAAACACGGGCAAAAATACGCCTAGTGCGGTAAACTTTAGTTCAGGACCATCTGTTACACCGATGAATCCTTACCTTAAACCAAAGTTTGCACATCGTGGTCAGCCCAAATTTGTCTGGATGGTAGCCCAAATTACTTCTCACAAGGTAAAAGTTTGTATTTCGTACTTCTTTTGAACCCATATGGGGTTGATATTATTTTAACAATCCTTGGTCGATGAAGCCGGTAATCACTGTTATTATGACTTCATATGGACCTTTCAAAAATGTTTGTATGAGCAACTGTAAAAGCTAATCAAGATCATAGGCCTAAATGGTGGAGCTTAATCAATAAGCATATGCATTTATAATCTACGAACTTCCTAAGATCTTGCTGGCCTCATCTTGCAAAAGCTTCCAAGCAGCATCCACATGTTTCTCCTCGGTCAGTGGTGCTCCAACGGCAAATCTCAAGACAAATTTTCCGGAAAGAACCTGTTGAAGAAAGAAGTACCACACAGGAAATGAGTGGATATTTATGCTTCATGAATACATATGGAGATCATTGAAGGATCTGCTAATAACCAACCGTATGTGATATAAAGATCTTTCCACTCGAGTTACAGGCATCCATTAGGCTGTAGTTAAGGTTACGGCCATTGTCATCCTCCGAAGTTGGGGGCAGAAGGCGGAAACACACAAGGGAAAAGTTCCTTGGAGTTACTACCTAAATTAGTGAAGTAAATAAGAACTCTATAAAATAGAGATTTCCAATGGAAGAAGAAAACATGATGTTCTTTTGAACAACAGAAACAGAGAGTTCCATAGTATCATTAAATAGATGTACTAACTGGTTTATTTTCTCTGTTACCTCAAATCTTGAATCAGATAATACAAGTTGTTCAAACTGTTTAGCCAACTGTATGTGCTTTCTGATATAGCTCTGCAGGTTTTCCACGCCATAAAGCCTCAATACCATCCATAGCTTGAGTGATCTAAAATAAAAGCTCCACTTGGTAAAGAAATCAATTCAATTGTCATACAAGGAACTGCCGCATATAGTCTGAACAACAATGTGACGAGTCATACTGTCATAGTGACTGCACTTGGTAAGCTAGACGTTAACACATTGATATATGGTGTTGAGCAACATTAAATTGTAAGATTCTTTTTTTGTAATAGACATATGTGTATGAACTATATATTGATCCTCCAATTGCAAGCAAAGTAAATATAGTATAAAGGCTACAATTTCTCTAATAGGAACAATGATATTGAATAATGGGCAGGCCCACCTAACACAAACTGCTCAGATCTATTTTGATGGCACACTGTGAAGCCATCCAATACCACATGGGATACAAGCAAACTTTGGTTCCTTGGTGATTTTTTAAAATCATTTGACCACACGTTATTACCACTTGTGATTTATATAGCAATACCGAAGCTTATTGCTAACACTTAATGTTAGGTAAATATTAGTTCTACAAAGAAGAAACTAGATATAATTTATTGAAGTATTAATCTAGTGTTGCATTCCTTGTCAAAATATTATGTACTAAACTGTATGCAAGAGATAAATAGTACACTTCACAAACGGTAATGAAATTGCCAAGAGGATTTCACCTAAAACGACGGCCAAGTGGAATTTGCCAATCCTTGAAATCAACAACGGAATTTTCTTGGGAAGCCTGAAAATGTAAAACAGTTATAGCATCACCAAATGTTTACAAAAAACTCACAAACACTTTACAGTTTTTTTTTATTAATTAGATTGCAGGCATCCATTGTTCTTTCAATATAAATGTTTTTTGTTTTCTCAAAATTTTATACTTCAGTTTGTCCAATCAGATTAAAATTGAGGGAATATTTTACACTAGAATTTGGAAAATGGGGAATTAGATAAGATATCATTCATTCGCAATCCAGAAAAGTCGATCTTTTCAAAAGGTAGATTAATCCACTACCATGAACAATAATAAAATTATCACAAGAGAGAAATAGAGAAGGGAAGGATATATCGAAACCTTATTCTTAAGATACTCTGGATTTGTAGATAATGCTTCTATGAGATAGCTCTTGTCCTGTTTATTATGCATCATGTAAGTTTGTGCATTTGGTAGTATTGACATAATATTAATGTAATATACGTAGAAAAAACAAGTAAAGAAATATTCCAGATGTGTAAAACATGGTACTCCAATTGGAACATCATCACATGGCTTACCTTAACCCATAACAAGGAACAGTCGAAGTTTGTGAGAAACCATTTGTGTGCATTCATATTGAATGAATCAGCTTCTTCTACCCCATCAAGGTGATGTCAGTACTCTGGGCATATACAAGCACTTCCAGCATATGCAGCATCAATGTGGAACCACATGTCATGGGCCTAACAAAAATAATAAACATAAGCAATCGATCAATTTTTTATCAATATATTTAAATATATATCTCTATAATTTGTCACAAGTAATATACAAAATAATATAGTTAATAACAATGGGAATGTGGAACCAACATTCCATAAGCATTCTCCATAAAAGATCCCATAGATTGATCGAAACTTATTTCTTGCTCTACCACAAATTTGCATTACTTAGGACTAAAATACGAAAAATAAACTAAATTTAGTTCTATAAAAAGGATTCCTCTTCAAAATTCTGGTCCCATCTAAGAATTTCTGGGGACCGTTGTTAACGGATTAGTTATCCATCAAAATGCAGACTTGTTCCTCAAAAGTGGACATAATAATTAGGTCTTCAACTAGCAGCAACAAATACATAGATGCATTTCATTATACTAATATTGATAATTTCCTAATTATCACATGCAACGGGCTCAAACACCTGTGCTATCTTTCCTAATTTATGCAAGGGGTCCACGGCCGATGAAGATGTTGTGCCTACCTGAAACAAATAAATTCTTTAGAAGATAAACATGGAGAAAAAATATAGATTGTACTAATGAGTAGATAAAAAGCTAAGCATAACTATTAAAATAAGAGAATGCCATTTAAGTAATTACTTTCTGTAACATTTATCATGCTACTGTTTAAGTATATTTGGATTTCCCAAACTTCTCCATCAGTATGGGCTTTTGGTTCTACTGGTTGGTGCATTAAAATTAATTGGTTTGACCGCGTCCACCCGAAAAGAACCACAACAAAAGATGAGCAGCTGATCAGGGTCATCGAACAGGTAGTGGCCTAATATGGCGGTAGATTAGGGAAGCTCTATGGAGGATTCGGCAATGGCCAAGACCCTCATGCTCGCAAGTCAAGAGCATGATCTTGATCATCTACATCAGGATAATAATATTGCCCTCCTTCACTCAGATGTTTGCATATCCACTACAACGACATATATCGTGAAAATGGCCTAGTTGCAAATTCAGGGCTAATATGCTATAGAAGGCTGAGGCTCATGATTGGCGGACGCGGGGGCCCGAGGACTTCGCCAACTTCTCCCCTAGACTAGGTTTTGGGTCGAGTTGTATGGTGCAGTGTTGGTCCTCTTTAGGACTTATACAAAAACTTCTTTTCTATCAATGGATCGAAACACAAGGCTTTTGCGTTTTCGCGGAAAAAAAGTAGGCTTAGTTTGGGAGCTCAGCTTTATTGAAACTATGGTATTCAAAAACTGAAGCATTGGAGTGCCTGGCAAATGAATACTGCAGTGTCATACAATACTTCAGTTTATAGAAAAAAGTGGTCGGGAGTGAAGTTTTTAAATATGGCAAAAAAAACTGCAGTTTTGCACAATACTTCAGTTTATAAACCACAGTATTTATTGGATCCAAATGCTTTAAAGTATTTGATACTTCAATATTTTTAGAAACTGAAGTATTATCAGAATACTTCAAAAAAACTGAGCTCCCAAACGGACCCGTAATCAACAGTAATAGGGAAGGGGATGTTCTATATCCAATGCAGAATGCAAGGATCAAATTCAATCTTATTTACAAGACACAGAGCAGACAACTATGTAATGACTGTACCATGACACTAGTACTAAGCATTTTTTATCTTTTAAATGGGATTGAATTAATCATGAAATTTGCATGGATGTAGAACATGCATTGTAGTAGAGCTAAAAATTATTGAGATTACTTCAAACTTATACGCCATATTCTCACGGAATTTACAACTTTTGAGGGTCATTTTCACGTAATTTCTCCATGATCATAAATTGCCCCATACAAATCCCCCGCACACACAGACTGCACCATGTGCTTGTACACAAGAATCAAGAACAGAATAATTCAAGACAACACACGACTGTGAAATTTTTTAATACATAAATGTAGCTCCCGTAATTTTGCACAAAGATAGTTGGAAGACAGACCAGTATCAAAATTGTGAACTTGCAGAAGATTTTTTCTGAACTTTCAGTATATTGACTCAAAGTTATTTAATTAAAGTATAGTAAATCATGTCAAGACTTAAATGTTGAAATTCCCCCAAGTTTTCATTAACCTAAGAAGCTTGCATACAAAGAAATCACAGCTTATTGCTTACAGTTGCACAGATGAAGAGTGGTATCAACCCAGATGACAAGTCAACGGAAATGGTTCACTAACTGCTTCAGGTGCAACAGCGTAACTATTACTGTAGTCAGCCTTCACAACTCTGAAGTTCTCTGGGAAAATCCCTGCAATCTATAAAAAGAAGAATTATATCTTAGGAAAAACAGATAAAAAAGGTACAAGAACATAATTCACTATCTAACTGCTTCATTGTCATTCTTTGAATAACATCAAATCCAAAGAACTGACAAAGACAGGTAATTTATTCATATTTCATAACAAAAGATAACTAGAAATCATTCTAGTGAGACTTGAGTTGTATTACATATGCATACCTGGCATGCCTTTTGCAGAGCAGAATGTGTCTGATCAGATGCATAAACTACCAATTTTTCAAGGGACTTTTTCCCATGCATTTCTAAGGTTCTATCTCGTGCAGCCAATAGTACAACAAGGACAGCTTCACTGGCACTACCCTGGATTACTCCTCCACCAACCGCTGTAAAGAGGTACGCAGTAGAGAAACTCAGAAGCGTGACTTTAGCTAAGGACAATATGCACATTCTATATCAAAAGATAGCACCTCTATGTACCATTCTACTATAGAAGAATCTATAAATTAGATGTCTCAGATCAAGGATAGTCCAAATCACAGTCTGTATCACATGATCATAGAACCCTATGAAATTATTCTGATTCCGATCGACATATAGGACAATAACAGCTTGGTAGCATATAACACAAGTTCCATGGTTCGGACCATACGATCTCTGGAGCCATAATTTTTTTTAGGTCAGATCCTATTCATGATTATAAGATCCACGAACATGAAAATAATCCTACATAGGACCACCATTTTGGCAATATTGATAATCTCGCACGACCTGGCTACATAGTTATGCGATTGCTAATTAATTGTACATTTTTTTGCGGGTAAATTAATGGTACATCTTGATAAGTATTACAACCGCTCAATAATGTAGATTATCCTAGGGTGCATACCATCAGCTATTCAAAAGTATGGCTGTGTGAAAGCATATAACCGATTGTGGAAATAATGTCGCTGGATTTTTGTTTCATGTTTTTATAGCACAATATGATTGAAAATTATAGTTAGTATCTTGCGTTGGAGCCTGCAAGAAAGTAAGAAATGACCACATTTTTTTATGGAGCAGCTGTAAAAAGTAGTTCGGTTTCTACGTAGTAATGTTAAACTAGACAAAACGATCAATATGTCAAGAAGGAAACAAGAAACATTACCTTAATAAATAAAGAACGGAAATACACGATAAAAAAGTAATTGAATAGCCAAGGGATGTTCCACATAGTGTTTGTTAATCGTAACCTTATCATTTATATCATATCTACAGATGCAAATTAATTAAAAGGCGCTACATATATATAAAGAACAGAATTGCAAAAATATATGTTGTGATCAACAAATAGTTTGTGCATCAAACTAAAAAATATGATTGCAGCCTTACCAGATGATAGAAACTTGCTTGGAAGCTTAAGCATTTTTGCAAACCAGTCTAAGACTATAACCTCTAACTCGGTTGCAGCAGGAGAGGTTATCCAACTGAAGCCAACAATGTTAAAGGCAGCAATAAGCATCTCCCCCAGGAATCCAGCAGTGCTACTATTTGAGGGATAGTAAGCAAAATAATTTGGACTTTGCCAGTGAGTTACTCCCGGTACTATCTTCTCTCGTATATCTGGGCATTAGAAAAGTTATATGAATAAAATTTAGGATTGGTTAAGCATAGTTTGTGGATTGCAATTGATAAAACGTAAATTCCAATGTCACTTGAAAGTGCACTAGAAGGAAGATCACCATCAAAAAGGGCATCCAAAGTGTCAGGTCGGTTTGGAGCTGAATCTGGAAGAAGTTCATTTAGATATCCTGGCTGCAATGAAAACACCCGATCAATGAATGTCGATGCACAAATCTTATTAGAGTGCCAAATATAGTACTTAACACAATCCATCTTCTGTAGACAAACTAGTATGTTTGACAGTTTTCTTAGTTCTTTAATGGTAACATCACCATTTCACAACATGACGGATGCACAGTTTTGTATCCCTTAAAATAAAGAGAGAAGGAAAATGATGTTCCAAGTCCTTGTACATAGTGGCTAGATGCACAGATGCTTCTGAAAAGTGATATATCAGGCGTATCGGATAAGGGTCCTCCCCGCCACTGCAGTTTAACCATATTTTCTCAAGATATCCAGGAAGGGAATCATACCGTGACCAAATGTTACCGATCCTATGTTGAACTGCTTCATATCGAAGTTACGACGACCGAAGAATTTATTTATTTTTGGATTAGATTATATATGTATATAGGCGATCGAAGTACCAGAGAGTTATTTATAGAATGGATTAAACTAGTGGCTGGGTAAATCGGCGAACAAGTCATATTAAGTACTAGGAGATAATGTTGCAGAAGCAGCATCTGAGCAAACTCCCAGGTTAAGAAAAAACAAGTTTGAAAAAAATAGCAAGTTCGTATTGCAGGATTTGGAGAAGAGTCAAGAGTGATCGTGCCTGGACTTGACTGAGGACGGAAAATGTCTCGATGGATTTGTAGTAGTCGGCGATGAAATCCACCATCCGGTGCCCGCACTCCCGAAGCTGCTCCGCATCCATCGGCCGCATCGACCAGCCGCTGTCGTCTCCATTGCCGGTACCACTCCCGTCCCTTGGCAACAACAAACCAAGAAAAAGTTTAGCGCGGGGCATTAGAAAATATCGATCTGCGAGCATGAGGATCGATGAGATGTTCACATGATAGAGTTTGCAATCCTGGCAGGAGGGAGATTGCAAGCGAGAGATATGAGGGAGGAGGCGATCAGCACATTCGGTTATATATCACATGTACCGTGAGCCTTGGCTACCAAGGAAGAGATGTTACTACCTCGTATCATCAACCTATAAACAACCCAATAAATAGAAAAGATACGGTTCATAAACAACCGAATAAATAGGAAAGATACGGTTCATAAACAACTGAATAAATAGGAAAGATATGATTGGTAAGATCCTAATCTGTATCTTTACTATTAACTAGTAAAATGTCCGTGCGTTGCTACGGGCTTTTTATTGTATATAAAACTCGCTGAATATTTGGTCCTTTCTAACAACACCGCCTTAACACCCTTGTCGATGGATTATTTTTGAAAGTCGATATATTCCATCTCCATATCTCTCGATATATAAATATATATAGAAACACACCTATTTTTGCACAACAAATATATAAAGAATAATTATCTTCTGATTGTGATTGTGTAAAACTCTATGATTTTTCAGTCTGATCCATTTACGTGAGATCTGTGGGATTAGGCAGGTTTTGATGGAGCCCATCCTGAAAATCACGGGGTGGTGTGATTACGTGAGGGAGCATGCATAAAAAAGGAAAGGGAGTCAATCATATGCATCTCCCACCATCCTCGCGATAAAAGCGGCCAGCTGCCCTGGACGGAGCGCTCCGCGCATGGGAATCACTCGCTGCCGCGAGCAATCATGAAAGAGTAAAGTCGCATAAAGCTTTATCAAATTGACATTCTCAAAGCATCATCCGAAGCAATCAGCCTCTGATCTACAAAAGTGAACATATAAACAATATTAAAACAAACTCATATACAATATATACTCTTTGGTTAGATGTTAAATGCAATGCTAAATGCGAGTAGGTTACCATTTTTAGTCAGAGTGAGTGACATCATACCTTTTTTTTAATTGTTTGGATTGCTTACCACATGATGACATCATACTTATTAATAGAGTGAGTTGAATTCCAGTTATAACAAACTGTAAGCTCACCTGTAAATCACTTGTCAGTATTTTCTCTAGAAATGCTTTGTTAGGGTATTATATATTTTTCAATATATAAAGGTATGTGGCATTTTTCTCACAGCAAACAACCGCTTTCCCTACAATAAGCAAACAGACGCACCTTTTCTTCTCATTTATGAAAAGCAATTCACTCTCATTATGGCACAACGCTCACCCACATATCATTTCCCCGCTCTGCTCTCCTCGCTGACGCCGTTTTTATCTCTCCCCGTTACAGCATTCAGCCGGACCTTCCTCTCAACGTCGTCTCCGCTTCCCTCCATGGCGTCATCCTCTCCCTCATCTCCCCTCTATCGGTGTCCCAGGCCGATTCCCAGAGCCAAGGGATGCAACCATCATAGCCAACCATGATATACGAAATGGTATGTATCATAAGACAACGGGCACATACTCTAGTGGTTCAACATCATTCTTGTCCAACATATACCTTACAATAAATATCCACGCAATGCCATAGAATAGCACTAAATAATCAACAATTGTTCTAATTCAGAAAAAAATATGTCAAAGATAATGACTTATACTTCCCATTAATATAACGACAAACTGATTCTCCGGCTCTTTCTCTCTATCAATAATTGCCATGTCTCCTTAAACCACACTCTATTTATTTTTAGAAGACAAAAAAACTCCTACCCCTTCTTCCCATTCTTTTTTCTTTTGCAGGTTCATTCTTTCATTCTCGGCACCATGTCTGAGCTCCTTTTCAATATCTATACTCCCTTCCTGATTGTTTGTCCTAACAGAAACCGAGCAAAACCCCACAAGATAAGACATATTTCAGGACCGAAGAAGCACACTTGAGAAATCGTTTCTACTTTGCAAAATTCCTACCTCCTAGCTACATAGCACAATACCTGTGCGTTGCAAAGGTGGCACATATTTTCTCCGAATTCTCAGGTTTGGCTGATGAATAAGTCCTTTACTCCTTTCATATCCTCAACAAGCCATTCTTTCTCCCAGTTCGTCAGTTCAACCTACTATGCCATTTTAGTGATATAATTTTGAGGTACCTTTGAAGACACAGTATACAAGAACCAACGTTCTTAGACCAGAATCAAAATACCCATTTATGTGCCTTTTAGCCTCTTCCTCAAATTACAATCCAGATGGTACACATGGAGAAAACAGACATTTAGTCTCTTCTCAAATTCTCTTCCAGCTGGTGCACATGGAGAAGCTAGATAAGGACTAAGGAGGCATAGACAATACACAAGTTTGGTATTTATTTGTGAAAAGATACAGCATTTAGAGTGAGTGGAGTACTTCACTGTCCCAAACATCCGTTTTCATACACAATCTATTCTCACCGTCACTGCCAGCAACTCGGGAGTCAAAGATGTTGTAAGGAAGCTCCATTTAGTATCTCTACTATTAAAAGCTAAGTGTTGCACCAAGCCTGTAATTTACATAATATTCCAAAACAAAGCTTAGTGAATTCAGTTTCAAAAAAGCATAGTAAAACTCATAACCCGAGGCCCTGACTACACGAGTCATGGACCATCGATAAAGTAACAACAATAGAATAAATACCGACATCTATTCATACTCTGAAACAACCACTGGCGTACTTAGGGGGTGTGCCGTGGCACACCCAGAATTTTAGGGGGGAAAATCACCATGTAAAAATTAGCTGATTGTTAAGGCCCATCCAAGTCAGCTGAAATAGACCTCAATTTCTTAAAATGTGCACACCCTTCATTTTATTTCTGGGTCCGCCACTGGAAACAACCTACTACATTTTACTGAAAAAGGCTTTCGCCCCGCTTTATATATAAAGCACCAAACCACAAGTACTACCATACAAACTCACGCCACCACCACACACGACACACACACCCAAGGCAAGATACAAAGGTGCCGAGCACCGTCACACCACCCCAACGACTACCAAGCCACTACATATGCGCGAGGACGAAGTGCTTGGAGCCACCAGAGACCACCAATCCTTCGAGGAGAGGTGAGACGGAAACGACGGAGCAAGGACTCCAAGATGGTGCCTCCAAGAAGGGAAAGACCACTGGTAGCCACCACCATCCGATCCCACAGATCGGGTTTTCACCTGGAGCAACTCGAAGGAGAAAGGCCACTACGACGGAGCCTACATGAAGGATGCGGTGTCCACGGCCGCCGCAGCCGTCGGCCATGTACCCTAGCACGCCCAACCCTCGATCCGAAGCAACCTAGCTCCACCAACCACCAGCGACCACCCACCCGCGTGGCCATGGCCGCTCGCCCGCACCCAAGGCGCACGTTCCACCCACAAACGTCGTGCCTCCCGCCGCCAGGGACGCCGCCCTGCATCCAGACACCCCCAAGACCAACCAAAGTGATCGGCTTTGGGCCAAAGGACGCACCGACTGAAGAAACGCAGCATACATTCCACCTCGAACAACGCAAGAGCTGTGTCAGCCCACACACGGCCGCGGAACAGGGGAGGAGGGGGAGCGGACGCATCCAGGCCGGCACACCCCTGTGCCAGCGACGGGTGGCCCGAGCTCGTCGGCGCCTCCCATCCCTCGAGCCTGCCTCCCCACCGGACACCTCCTGTGTCGCCCCACCTTGGCGGCGACCGCAGCTCCACGCGAGGCCACCAACACACACACACCCGCTGGCAAGGAGAGATCCCAAGGGCCGCCGCCAATCGCGAAGGAAGCTCACCGAGGAGCCCATCTGCGCTGCCTGCCGTCGTCCAGCGGCCGAAGCCTCGGATCCCGTCCGGCCCGCCCACCGGCCAACCACTGCTACGTCGCACCACCACCCGCCGTGGCCATGGCATGGACAGAGACAGGCAGCCCGCGCCACTCTCGGCCCGTGCCGCTAGGCCCCAAATCCGGCCTTGACCCCACCGTCCCTGGCAACCAAGGCGCACCCGCCACCACCGCGTCGGTCACGCCGCCGCTATCTAGCTCCAGCTCACCACCGTGCTGCCGTGCCCGCCGCCAACGTCGCGTCCTAGGCGCCCGCCTTGACCCACGCCGAAGGCCCCCACAAAGAAGACAAGGCAGCCCCTCCGACGCCGACGCCTACCAGGCTTCGCCCGGCGTGCCCCCTGACAGCAGCAAGGAAGAGGAGGGAGGAGGGGAGGCCCGCTGGCGGCGCTAGGGTTTCTCCCTTGACGCGCGCGTGGGGCGCGTCACAGGAGCGAAGGGGTCTCCATGGGCTTTATCCAGGAACCCTCTCTCCGTGAGATTCCCTACTACATATTTCAGAAAGGGATAAATGAAGATGGTCGATCTATCCATCTTGCAACAAACAAATAACTTGGGAGGACCAAAGTTCGATGCTATCTATTCATACCTTATACCATGTATGGAGCTTGATTTGGGGAAACTTAATTCTATGTAAATTTCTTCCCTTGGAGTCTACAATAACCATAACAAACTTGTGAACAAGTGGCCTAGAATAGCAAGAACAGATGACAGGATTACGCAGTAGAATCACGTGATAATTTTAGCAAATTGATCAACTCCACTTTCACCAAGAAATACGGTTTTTAATATGTGAGTTTCATGATTTATCCCCATTGCTTTAGCAACAGAAGAGGAACAACTGAACAATAGATTTGGAACAAGTGGGTTCATGCTGACCTGATGGAGATGCTACTAAGTATGGGGAGTATGTAGTTGTTTGTTCAATGTCCATGTATCAACGTTTGTCATAGGAATTGGGTTGTAGGCAGGTTTCTAGGAGTGACCAAGAATTTCTTCATACAATACAACTTATGCTACTCAAAAAGCTCTTTAAATTTCTTTTCCTTATTTTCCATGTACATATAGTTACCTTGCAAATCACCTACCTACTTAGCTTCTTCTACAATTTCCTCTACTCCCAACCTATATATGTAGCAAAACAGTAAGGAAGTAGGGACTGATATATACCATGGTTTTCAGTTCAGAAGACAAAGGAAAAAAAGTGCATAAGCAATGCGAGATCCGGATGTGGATGCGTGATCATTCTCCAAATTCTAGAACAACATTAATATCACAGAAGTAAACAAGGGGATCGAACGAATAAAGGGAAATCTATATTTAACTGTACAGGCGTAAAATCAAAAGAAATGTGTGAATTCCCATACTCTGCAGTCTGCGCACAGAAGCAGGAGAGCCCCTCCCAATCCACACGGTCGACCTGGTCATAACCTCCACTGCACGGGCGCACACGAACACATGAAGCGTATGCATCCATTACAAAGAACAAGAACTGCCAAGAGGAGACAATTGAATTGGAAAACAGCCAACCTGAGAACAAGCCACACAGTCAGATCCAGCGAGCTGTCGGACGGTGATGAGGAGTTGGCCCTGAGGGGGTGGCCGCCACCAGTGCCTCGTCCAGATGGGAGCTTGGGGCAGGCACCGCGCGTGCATCCCCTGTGCGGCCAGCGCTTGTAACGTAGTGCAGCCGCCTCGTTGCCTGCGCCCACCACGCGCCACCGCCTCCGCGCATATGTTCCGCTCATGGAACGTGACGAGTGCGGGGACATCCTTCACCGTTGCTTCGTCCTCCCCACTGCGGCAGAGCTGGCACGCGTGACGCGTCGCCGCCGCGCGCGCTCGCTGTGACGGATGAAGGGCCGGGCAGAGGTAGGTGCGCATCGTTGCTGTAGTCGCCTCGATTTAGAAACCCTAGCCGAGGTGGTGGGGAGAGGAGGAGTCGAGCGAGGAGGAGTCGAGCGAGGAGGAATCAGGCGGCGCGGCGCGGCGCGACCTCTTGGAACCCTACGCGCGAGGGGAGAAAGCAGAGGAGCAGCTGGGGTCGAAATGAAATAGAAAAAAATCGATTAAACCGGTGAGAAGGCGAACATACGTGCGAGCGGGGCGGAGGCGGAGCGAACGAAACAAACGATACCAAACCTACCATCACCATACATTTTCATTTCATGATGAGATTTATTTGTCATGATTTACATGTTAATTTCTTAAAATCCGTTATTTGTTTCCAGAAAATTCATTATTTGTTTTCAAAAAATCTGTTATTTGTTTCGTAAAATAAATTGCATTAATTAGAGAGATCAGTTGATTTGGATAAGTTAATAAAGTTTAGTTCGTGATTTTTTGTATGTTGGAAAAGTGTTGCTTTATTAAAAAAAGAGTGGAGTGAAAAATAAACCGCTGTGAAGAGTAGTGGTGAGAGGGGGACGAAAAAAAAACAGTCAAAAAAGGATGAAAGTGGTGAGACAAAAAAAACATGAACGCATGTAGAGATTTGCATAACCCGTGTGGGAGAACGTATCGTGTGCAATGAGAGAACTCGTGCACCAGATGCACCAGCTACACATGAGCCCTCAGATTGTAATGGAAGGGACACGATCTAGTATCTAAGGTTGGCTGCATGTACGTTTTGCAAAGGAGACCTTGAAGCGTAGCTAAATCAGCGAAACGACATCCGAAAACCAGTTCGTGTCTTCCTACCACTGAACCAGGCCCCGAGACTGGTGTATAGTTAACAAATAAAAACATTTTCTTCTGCTGCTACCATGATAATCTTGCCCAGGCATCTCGAGATGTTGTTACCTGGAACCTAAAATCAGTATGCATTTCATCTTTCCCTTGCTGTTAGTTATGGACCTTTTCGCAGGACATCCACGCCTCACTCAGAAAAAAAAAATGAGATTGTTGCAGGATGCTACTCCAACGGAAATGTAAAATCCGGAAATACTGTACAACCTTATTTGGAAAAATGCAATGCAGTGCAAACTGAATTTAGGCCTTCAAAGTGCAACAAAAATTCTCACAAACTGAATTGCAATGTTGAATGATTTTGGCAAAGATGCATGTGATCTATTCTTCAATCAGTTGTAATGCTTGAAGGTTTATAACTGAATTATGTGATCGCGCTGGACACAATATCTTTTAGTTATTTCCATGTAAAAACGTCAAGATATTTACATGTGGGAACGTCGCAAGAATTTGATACAAAAAATAACGTAAACTTTACAAAAGTTGTCCATCTGAACTTCAGAAGCCACATACTACATGATTTATTTCTTCCTAATCTAAGCGCTACACATGAGAGATTATTGTGACCCCAGCCATGAACGTCTTCACCCGCCGACGCACAAGAAAACATGAGTTAATCCTCAATTGCATCAAACCTGCACAAAAATGAAGTTAGGAACAATAACTGGTTGTAAGTACAGGTTATAATAGTGAGAATTCTGGCAATATAAAATCTGGAACATGAAAATTAGTGAGGGTTTCGTCAGTTGGGCATCAAAAAGGGCATTCAAAATCAACAAAGTGAATAACAAGAGTTGCGTAGCAAATAATATACTGCTGACTTGTACCATAAATCCCAGGTATTAACTTGTTCATATGCAAGTACTGACAATCATATGGAAACTTTCTCTTTACTTGGAAAACATGAAAAATGTTTATAATCATACTGCTCGTTTGTCTATTTCCAATCTTGCTGCACCAGCTGAGGATAAACTTTTACCCTTACGATTTACCTATTCTGCTCATGCTTCACTTGCAATACAAGTACCGCATTATTAGAGTATACCTCTGGAAGGTATGGTCCTGAATATATGTTAACACAACGAGAATTATCGTATTGTTGGCAGGGTGTGCTGTTTCTTTTATCTAATAAAGCAATTGATCCATCTGCGACAAACACACCGGTGTCAATGTTAGTGTAGAGTTGCAGGCGTCGATGATAGGAACAATATGATTAAACTAGATTTTAGCAACTGATGGCCCTAAACTGAGTAAACACTCAACGTAGAAACTGAAAAAAAATTGAACAGGCTGGCAGTACCTGTCATCTGCCTGCTAGCACTAAGCTCGAGGAAACGACTGTTGTAGCACTGGTTTCTTCATATAAAAGTACTAAGTATCACGTGGAAACATTTATAAACATGAGCCGAGGCCTGCTGGAGCACTGATAAGTGATATCTTTATATAAAAGTACTAACCGTCTATTTTCCAGTCTTATACTCCCTCTGTTCCTAAATATAAGTCTTTATAGAGATTTTACTAGGTGGACTACATACGGAGTAAAATGAATGAATCTACACTTAAAATGCATCTATATACATCCATATGTGGTTCATAGTGGAATCTCTACAAAGACTTATATTTAGGAACGGAGGAAGTAGTTGCAACTGAGGATAATTTTTGTATCCCTTCTAACTGCAGATTACAGGGACCTTACAATTTATGAGATTTTTGCAAACGGATTATAAGAAATGCCGATATTCTGTCACTGATGGGGTTACTACATTGTATATACGAACTGAAAACACCAGTTTCAGGGAAATGATGAACTACATAATAAAATCACGAAGATGAACTTGCAATGCATTTAGTAAGTTAAGTTGGACACTGCAAACACTAGTAGAAAAAGCCTCATTCGTCCCGGTTCGTGAGGGCCTTTAGTACTAAAGGACCCCCCCCCTTTAGTCCCGGTTCTTATACGAACCGAGACTAAAGCCCCTCCACGTGGCCGTTCTCTAGAGCTCCGCCTTTAGACCCGGTTGGTAACACCAACCGGGACTAAAGGCAATTTTACAAAATTTTATTTTTTGAATTTTTTTCGATTTTCAAATTCCTGAATTATTTTACAATTTAATCTCTAATTATCACTCATCACTGCTTAATTTAACCTCTAATCTCTAATCACCTCTCATCATTCCAAATCATCTAACTTCCCGGCCGGTCACACGAAGATGAACTTGCAATGCATTTAGTAAGTTAAGTTGGACACTGCAAACACTAGTAGAAAAAGCCCCATTCGTCCCGGTTCGTGAGGGCCTCTAGTACTAAAGCCCCCCCCCCTTAGTCCCGGTTCTTATACGAACCGAGACTAAAGCCCCTCCACGTGGCCGCTCTCTAGAGCTCCACCTTTAGTCCCGGTTGGTAACACCAACCGGGACTAAAGACAATTTTACTAAATTTTATTTTTTTGATTTTTAAAATTTTCAAATTTCTGAATTATTTTACAATTTAATCTCTAATCACCACCCATCACTACTCAATTTAACCTCTAATCTCTAATCATCCCTCATCATTCCAAATCATCTAACTTCTTGGCTGGTCACCATCCTCTCACTACTTCGGCCTGAGCATGCTTAACTTTCGGGTTCTACTCCCCCTCGTTTCCAAGTCTGCACTTGCTGTTTTCCTGACAATAGTAAGATGTCAATCCTATTAACACTCAGGAGTTTAGCTTGAGCATGACGTCACACGCTTCACTGTTTGAGTTTGAAACTATTATTATAAAAACCAATAATTATTTAGTAACACTAATATTTCTTGAATAAGTAGTTTGACCATAGTTTGACCACAGTTTGACCAGATTTGACCAAAATTCAAAATACTAAAATAATTATTTAGTAACACTAATATTCTAGAATAATTATTTAGTACCACTAATACTTCTTGAATAAGTAGTTTGACCATAGTTTGACCAGATTTGACCAAAATTCAAAAAAACTAAAATTTGAGCATAACTTTTTTTCCTTTTAGAATTTGAGGATTCTAAAAATTTGCAAACAAGCCATAGGCAGTCAAAATTAGATGCTGATTTTCGTGTTGATTTTTTTGATTTATTATGCGTTTTTTTCGACATCGTATGCAAAAGATATGGCCATTTTACTTTTTCATAACACTTTTTTGTAAAACATGTCCAAATTGAAGTTTTTAAATTTTCCTAACTAATATATGTAGTGACATAACTACATCTTGAAGGATTTTAATTTTTGAAGTTTTTATCATTTTCTTTTGCTTTTTACAAAACTGAAAAGGCGATCCATAGGGGAGGGGGGGGAGAGTTTGAAAATGGGACATTTAGTCCCGGTTTGAGATACGAACCGGGACTAAAGGGCACCGCACCCTTTAGTCCCGGTTCGTGTCTCAAACCGGGACTAAAGGGCTCATTTGAACCGGAACTAATGCCTTTAGCCGTACGAACCGGGACCAATGCTCACATTAGTCCTGGTTCATGACTGAACCGGTACTAATGGGCTTATCTGGCCCGAACGTATGCCCTGTTTTCTACTAGTGAAAGTGCACTTTATACTTGAAATTTTTTACTAGTAAAGGATCAAAACAGGGAGTCAAACCTTGTGCTTGACATACAGTGTACGAACATATTTCCCCTCATCTATTTTTCCAGTCGCCTATAATTACTGGTAAAATTATCCATTAGAACTGCATGTCGCACATTGATTCGGTGCTCATACTATTCAATTTACCCAATGCCACTGCATTCAAACGAATCGGAAAACCGAAGGATTGGGAACGTGGATAATAGAAGAACCAAAATTAGTGATCATACCGTGGATCCTTTATCAGTAAAAAGAGGATGGTTGGCTCCTAATCAGCTGCAACATCGATATCCCCAGAGTTACATTGCCGTGTTGCTAGGTGGACGCAATTGCGGCCAGCCGTCGATGGACCACATGAGATGGATTATGGGCACTGATGCGTCAATGACAGAAGCCGGGGAGAGAGAGGGGGGGGGAGGGGGGAGGGCGCATCTGGCGTAACGAGGGACCAACACAGAGAGAGAGAGCTCACCTAGATTTTGCTTTGCACTAGCTCCAGGCTTGGTAAAGAGCACATGAAGGGGAGGAAGACAATCTGGATGCGTGGAGGTCAATTTGCTGGATTTAGCTGTCCTGCGAGGACTATTTTGCAAATATACCAGGAGCCCAATCATCACATCAAATCATGTCCCTCTTACGAATCCAACGACCCATCCATCACTGGTGCACCTGGTGCGTCAGTTTGCTCATTTCACCAGATACTCTCTCACCCGTGTGGTGATGGCTGGTACTCCCTTTGTTCCAACACGGTGATTTATAACTAAAAAACAATGTATTTGCCATTTTGGTTGTTGTTTGAAAATGCGAAGAAAATCGATCAATTTAGAATTTGAAGAAAAGATGAAGAGGCGAGGTGTGCATGAAGCTTTGAGGCTGATACTGGGGTGACGTGGTCGGTCGTGGTGTCAGTGGCGTAGGCAAGGACGCGGTTTCTAAGCTGCGGGTGGGGGCTTTGCGATTTTGAGGCCACTTAGATTGGGAGGCAACCTCGCTAGAGGTGGGTATGACATGGAGAGTTGTGGTGTCGCAACTAGAGACTAGGTAGGGACGGGAAGAGGGAGAAGGTTGCCTAATTGTCGGATTTTAATCCAGTGCTTGGCGCATACTCGACTTATACAAAGTTTTCAAGAACAAAAATGCTTCTTTCCACTAGGGGCAACGACCAAATCCTACTGCGCGCCACCGCCTCCCCTGCTCCCTTCGCCACCACCAGAGAAGGCCTCATGGGAAGCCTGCATGGTCGTCAAAGCCGATGGCAGCGGTGATCCTCTATTCTGCCTCCATGCGGGGAGCTCTAGATTCCCATGCGACGACTTTAGGTGGAGCGAAGCGATATCTCTTCGGCGAGCAGCGTTCGTGGGTGCCACTACACCTCCTCGGCCCTGCAAGCGTCAAATGTTGGAGGATGATGCATTCGTTTTTTTTTCATGTATAAGGTGATTATCATTTTTAATTCCTAGCCGATTTGGGGCTTTGTTAATTTTAAGTCGACTTCGTCTCAAGCTTTCGTTCTGCGAAGTTGAATTACGTAGATTTTTTTCGGCGCATCAATGAAATGAATAGCACTTGGCGCCGCGGTGGAGCACAACATCAGGGCGGGGGCTTGACGTTTATAAGGCCTGAGGCAAAACTACAAGCCGGGCCCCTCAACATAACTATCAAAGTAATATTGGTATGCGTATAGTTTTTTCTCGCAAATAATATATAGTTATAAATAAACAATTCAAGTGTGTCCCAAAGCAATATTATTGAATAATTTATACATAACACATTAAAATTCGTTCTAATATTCCTAGATGCATACCTGCATAGTCACAGTGATGATATCAATATCAATCTCATCAAATATTTTATTTAACTCTCCTAGGACATGACTGGTCTCAAATGTCTATAAAAAATTGTAAATTATGAAAGTTTTTTTAGGCCAGTGACATGGTTAGATGCCTAGTGTATCTGTCAAAGTCAATTGCACGCCACTTATCCAGAATTTATTTGTGGGAGACTTAAAAATTCTTGCAAATTTGGTGCAACATTTTTTTTAGTTCAAGCTCTTCCCACTTTAAAGTAGTGAACTAATTGAAAACGAAAATATGCTACATAATTTTCCTCCATGACTAGAGTTTGTGAAACTACTTGTCTACTTGATGCAGAAATTAGTTGTGTGAAGCACTCTGTCTCCATTGGGGGTCTAAAAAATTCAGGAAATAGAAATCATGATAAGAATGTTCTGGAATGTTTGAGGGATTGTGCAAGATATTAAAAAAGAGTTTATTAGAGAGACTATTTTGGAGAGAAATATGGATTTGTTGGATTACAAAAAACTATTAAAGTTGATTTTACAATAATGAGCTTCACAAACTTTGTGGTGGAAAAACTTTCAGCTATAAATGATCTCAGCCCAGGGGCAGTTCTGGGGGGTATCTTGATAGGGGTTAATAGTAATATTTTTGACGTTAGAAAAGGGAATATATTTTGTGAGATTACTACTTTATGGTAAAAATTTTAACTTCCACTTGAATCTTATTATGGTTTATGGGGATGACCAGAATGATGGTACGACTCCTTATTTAGCTTAACTTTCCAGGGTATATCAGGATAACCCTCTCCCATGTGTGGTGGGTGGTGATTTTATCTGAATAGAAATAGCTCTAAAAACAAACCCTCCGGCTTTGACCATTGGAGTTTTGTGTTTAATGCCATTATGGAACATGGTGGGCTGAGAGAGCATCCTTTGAGTGTGAGGAATTTACTTGGGCTAACAATTTAACTGACCCAACCCGTGAGAAACTTGTTAGGATTTTAATTTGTCCTGTATGGGAAGAAAAGTATCCACTTGCTACAGTGCAAGCTTTGGAGAGAGAAATGGCTAACTACACTCCCCTTATTTTGGAGACTGGGTCAAATAGTATCACTAAACCCATCTTTAGATTTGAAAAGTAGTGGATGTGAAGAGGGCTTTATAGAATTTTTCACTAAAACTTGGATCACTGAGGGCTCCAATGTCGAAAGATGGTAGAAGAAAATGAGAATTATGAGACAGAAAATTAAGGGATGGAACTTAAATGCATGTGCTTTATATATATAACATAAAAAGAAATTCTGGATAAACTGGATGCCATTGATAAAAGTGTCGAGGTTAATGGTTTACCTTCTTATGATAGAAATGAGCATATTACACTCAGAGAACAAGTGAATAAATTGCTAAAACTAGATGAGTTAAAATGACTTCACATATATAAAGATAAATAAATCAGGGAGGCTGATTGTAATAAAAGGTGTTACCATGCTAACGCAAATGGGAGAAGGAGTAAAAATAGAATCTTATCTTTGGAACAAGATGGAGGAGTAATCGAGGAAGAAGATAATTTGATGCAGTACATTGCTGACTTTTATAAAAAATACTATTTGGACATGCTAATGTTTGCTCTATTGCTTTAAACATTCAAGAAGTAGTGGAAATTGATCCACGGAAGGTTGTAGGGTTGGTGGAACCTTTTTCCATGGGAGAGATACACTGTTGTTTTTGCCAAGGAAAAAATAGAAGCCCTGGTCCTGATGGTTTCCCTACTGATTTCATTAGCATTTTTGGGATGTGATCAAAAGGGTCTCAAGGGATTGCTTGATGATTTACATGGGGGTAGGTTGTATATCTCCAGACTTAATTATGGAATTATGGAATTATCTCTAAAATTTGCAAATAGGCCGTAGGCTGTCAAAATCAGATGCGGATTTTCGTGCTGATTTTTTGATATATTATGCGTTTTTTTCGACATCGTATGCAAAAGATATGGCCGTTTTACTTTTTGATAATACTTTTTTTGCAAAACATGTCCAAATTTAAGTTTTTTAATTTTCCTAACTAACAGATGTAGTGACATAACTACATCTAGAAGGATTTTAATTTTTGAAGTTTTTATCATTTTCTTTTGCTTTTTACAAAACTGAAAAGGCGATCCACTTGGGGGGGGGGGGGAGTTTGGAAATGGGACCTTTAGTCCCGGTTTGAGATACGAACCGGGATTAAAGGGCATTGCACCCTTTAGTCCCGGTTCGTGTCTCAAACCGGGACTAAATGGCTCATTTGAAGCGGGACTAATGCCTTTAGCCGCACGAACCGGGACCAATGCTCACACTAGTCCCGGTTCGTGATTAAACCGGGACTAATGGGCTTATCTGGCCCGAACATATGCCCTGTGTTTCTACTAGTGAAAGCGCACTTTCTACTTATAATTTTTTACTAGTAAAGGATCAAAACAGGGAGTCAAACCTTGTGCTTGACATACAGTGTACGAACATATTTCCCCTCATCTATTTTTCCAGTCGCCTATAATTACTGGTAGAATTATCCATTAGAACTGCATATCGCACATTGATTCGGTGCTCATACTATTAAATTTACCCAATGTCACTGCATTCAAACGAATCGGCGAACCGAAGGATTGGGAACGTGGATAACAGAAGAACCAAAATTAGTGATCATACCGTGGATCCTTTATCAGTAAAAAGAGGATGGTTGTCTCCTAATCAGCCGCAACATCGATATCCCCGGAGTTACAGCGCCGCGTCGCTAGGTGGACGCAATCGTGACCAGCCGTCGGTGGACCACATGAGGTGGATTCTAGGCACTGATGCGGAAGCCGGGGAGAGAGATAGAGGGAAGGGGGGAGGGCGCATCTGGCGTAACGACGGACCAGCACAGAGAGAGAGCTCGCCTAGATTTTGCTTAGCCCTAACTCCAGGCTTGGTACAGAGCATAGGAAGGGGAGGAAGACGATTTGGATGCGTGGAGGTCAATTTGCTGGATTTAGCTGTACTGCAAGGACTGTTTTGCAAATATACCAGGAGCCCAATCATCGCACCGAATCATGTCCCTCTCTTACGAATCCAACGACCCATCCATCGCTGGTGCACCTGGAGCGTCAGTTTGCTCGTTTCACCAGATACTCTCTCACCCGTGTGGTGATGGCTGGTACTCCCTTCGTTCCAACACGGTGATTTATAACTAAAAAACAATGTATTTGCCATTTTTGCCGTTGTTTGAAAATGCGAAGAAAATCGATCAATTTAGAATTTGAAGAAAAGATGAAGAGGTGAGGTGTGCATGAAGCTCTAAGGCTGGTACTGGGGTGACGTGTGATACATCTCCAATGTATCTATAATTTTTTATTGTTCCATGCTATTATATTACCCGTTTTGGATGTTTATGGGCTTTACTATACACTTTTATATTATTTTTGGGACTAACCTACTAACTGGAGGCCCAGCCCAAATTGCTTTTTTTTTGCCTATTTCAGTATATCGAAGGAAAGGAATATCAAACAAAGTCCAAACGGAATGAAACCTTCGGGAGCGATCTTTTTGGAACAAACGCAATCCAGGAGACTTGGAGTGGACATCAAGAAGCAGCCCAGAAGGCCACGAGGGTGGCCGGTGCGCCCTAGGGGGGGCGTGCCCCCTGCCTCGTGGGCCCCTCATGGCTCCCCTGACCGACTTCCTTCGCCTATATATATATCTACGTACCCCGAAAACATCCAGGAGCACCACGAAAACCTATTTCCACCACTGCAACCTTCTGTACCCATGAGATCCCATCTTGGAGCCTTTTCCGGCGCTCCGCCGGAGGGGTAATCGATCACGGAGGGCCTCTACATCATCGCCAAGGCCTCTCCGATGAGTTGTGAGTAGTTTACCACAGACCTGCGGGTCCATAGTTATTATCTAGATGGCTTCTTCTCTCTCTTTGAATCTCAATACAAAGTTCTCCTCGATCTTCTTGGAGATCTATTTGATGTAACTCTTTTTGCGGTGTGTTTGTCGAGATCCGATGAATTGTGCGTTTGTGATCAAGTTTATCTATGAGAAATATTTGAATCTTCTCTGAATTCTTTTATGTATGATTGGTTATCTTTGCAAGTCTCTTTGAATTATCAGTTTGGTTTGGCCTACTAGATTGATCTTTCTTGCAATGGAGAAGTGCTTAGCTTTGGGTTCAATCTTGCGGTGTCCTTTCCCAGTGACAGCAGGGGCAGCAATGCACGTATTGTATTGTTGCCATCGAGGATAAAAGATGGGGTTTATATCATATTGCTTGAGTTTATCCCTCTACATCATGTCATCTTGCTTAATGCGTTACTCTGTTCTTATGAACTTAATACTCTAGATGCATGCTGGATAGCGGTCGATGTGTGGAGTAATAGTAGTAGATGCAGAATTGTTTCGATCTACTTGTCGCGGACGTGATGCCTATATACATGATCATGCATAGATATTCTCATGACCATGCGCTTTTCTATCAATTGCTCGACAGTAATTTGTTCACCCATCGTAATATTTATGCTATCTTGAGAGAAGCCACTAGTGAAACCTATGGCCCCCGGGTATATTTTTCATCATATAAGTTTCCGATCTACTTTATTTTGCATTCTTTAATTTTCAATTTATATCATAAAAATACCAACAATATTTATCTTATCTTATTATCTCAAGTGGCCGTGAAGGGATTGACAACCCCTTTATCGCGTTGGTTGCGAGGTTCTTGTTTGTTTGTATAGGTACGAGGGACTTGCGTGGAGCCTCCTACTGGATTGATACCTTGGTTCTCAAAAACCGAGGGAAATACTTACACTACTTTGCTGCATCACCCTTTTCTCTTCAAGGGAAAAACCAACGCATGCTCAAGAGGTAGCAAGAAGGATTTCTGGCGCCGTTGCCGGGGAGGTCTTCGCTCAAGTCAAGACATACCAAGTACCCATCACAAACTCATCTCCCTCGCATTACATTATTTGCCATTTGCCTCTCGTTTTCCTCTCCCCCACTTCACCCTTGTCGTTTTATTCGCTTTTTCATTCGCTTCTCTTTTGCTTGTTCCTCGTATTTTCTGCCACTATGTCTGAAACTGAGGAGGTTATCGTTGATAAGGACAATAGTAATAACATGGGAAACTTTGATGCTTTTGATGATCTCGTTGAAGAACCACCTATCTTACATACTAAAAAGTTTCGAATCGGTAGTGGTAATATTATTGGAAAAGGGGTTATTCAAGATTTCTTTACTTGTGCCGGTGCTTTGCCCACTATGGGTGGATCTATTCTTCATAGAACTAGTAGTCTTGCGGATGCCATATCTTTGCTTATAGTTGAACTTGAAAAACAATTTATGCATTTGCATCCTTGCATACAAAGGATTTTCCTAGAATTTTCCAATATTGAGCATTCTTCTGTTAAGCATGCAACTACTATCTTTTTGGCTCATGAGTTTAGATTCATAATAAAAGAAGCCAAAGAAATTTTTGCGCACTATAGGGTAGACGGTGGTCGTCCCCCCATAGAGGCAACCCTCTTCAATCAAGAGGATATAATGCGCTTACAATCTTTAGACTATGTTGCTTTTAATGAAAACCTTAGAAAAAGGGTTCCTACCAATGTTCTAGTTGATAGAATTTCCGAACTTAATAATGATTTTGCCATTTGAACAATGAGTTAGGATATTCTCTTGAGTATAGGCTCGTGACTTTTTGCCAAAAGAATGCTTACAATGATGAATTAGTTGTGCAATATGAAGGGCCGAAGGAGGAACCCATACCTCCCGAGTTTGATCTCGGGGACACCTATCCCACTAAATTAAGCCCTTTTGATTACTTTTGCTTGCCTCAAAGAAAACTTGCTGCTGAACGTAGGAAATATGAGATGATTTTTCGTGATTTATCTTATTATTATGGCAATACTTAGATCTATTATCTGTTTTATGCCTAGCTAGGGGCGTTAAACGATAGCGCTTGTTGGGAGGCAACCCCATTTTATTTTTGTTCCTTGCTTTTGTTCCTGTTTAGTAATAAATAGTTCATCTAGCTTATGTTTAGATGTGTTTTTATGTTTTAATTAGTGTTTGTGCCAAGTAGAACCTGTAGGATCATCTTGTGTGAAAGTTAACTTGATCTTGCTGGAAAAACAGAAACTTTTGCGCTCACGAGACAAAATCTAATAAATTACAGAAACATGCTTTTGAGTTGATTCTTTTTGCAGTAGATCAATAGACAAATTGCCTAGGACGTCGTATTGTGGTGGGATTTTTAGAGTTCCAGAAGTATTCTAAAGTTACAGATTGCTATAGACTGTTCTGTTTTTTGACAGATTCTGTTTTTCGTGTGTTGTTTGCTTATTTTGATGAATCTATGGCTAGTATCGGGAGGTATGAAACATAGATAAGTTAGAATACAGTAGGTTTAACACCAATATAAATAAAGAATGAGTTCATTACAGTACCTTAAGTGGTGATTTTTCTTTCTTTCACTAATGGAACTTATGCGATTTCCTGTTGAGTTTTGTGTTGTGAAGTTTTCAAGTTTTGGGTAATGATGGACTATGGAATAAGGAGTGGCAAGAGCCTAAGCTTGGGGATGCCAATGGAACCCCAAGATATTAAAGGACAACCAAAAGCCTAAGCTTGGGGATGCCCCGAAAGGCATCCCCTCTTTCCTCTTTGTCTATCGGTAACTTTACTTGGGGCTATATTTTTATTCACCACATGATCTGTGTTTTGCTTGGAGCGTATTGTATGACATGAGTCTTTTATTTTTAGTTTACCACAATCATCCTTGATGTACAAACCTCTTGGGAGATACACATATGATTCGAACTTTATTAGAATACTCTATGTGTTTCACTTATATCTTTTGAGCTAGACAATTTTGCTTTATGTGCTTCATTTATATCTTTTAGAGCACGGCGGTGGTTTTATTTTGTAGAAATTATTGATCTCTCATGATTCACTTATATTATTTTGAGAGTCTTCTATAACAGCATGGTATTTGCTATGGTTACAAAATTGGTCCTAATATGATGAGCATCCAAGTTGGGTATTATAAAAACTATCATAGAAAGTGAATTGAATACTATGGTCAACTTGATGCTTGATACTTGTTTTGAGATATGAGGTTGGTAATATTAGAGTCATGCTAGTTGGGTAGTTGTGAATTTGAGGAATACTTGTGTTAAAAGTTCGTGATTCCCGTAGCATGCACGTATGGTGAACCGTTATGTGATGAAGTTGGAGCATGATTTATTTTTTGACTGTCTTCCTTATGAGTGGCGGTCGGGGACGAGCGATGATCTTTTCCTACCAATCTATCCCCCTAGGAGCATGCGTGTAGTAATTTGTTTCAATAACTAGTAGATTTTTGCAATAAGTATATGAGTTCTTTATGACTAATGTTGAGTCCATGGATTATATGCACTCTCACCCTTCCACCATTGCTAGCCTCTCTAGTGCCGCACAACTTTCGCCGGTACCATACACCCACCATATACCTTCCTCAAAACAGCCACCATACCTACCTATTATGGCATTTCCATAGCCATTCCGAGATATATTACCATGCAACTTTCCACCGTTCCGTTTATTATGACACGCTCCATCATTGTCATATTGCTTCTGCATGATCATGTAGTTGACATCGTATTTGTGGCAAGGCCACCTTTATAATTCTTTCATACATGTTGTTGGGGAACGTAGTAATTTCAAAAAAAAAATCCTACACACACGCAAGATCATGGTGATGCATAGCAACGAGAGGGGAGTGTATCTTCATACCCTTGAAGATCGCTAAGCAGAAGCGTTTATTAACGCGGTTGATGTAGTCGTACACCTTCATGATCTGCCCCAATAAAGTACCAAACGTATGGCACCTCCATGTTCAGCACACGTTCAGCTCGATGACGTCCTCGCCTTCTTGATCTAGCAAGACGGGGAAGTAGTAGATGAGTTCCGGCAACATGACGGCGTGGTGACGGTGTTGGTGAAGAACAATCTCCGTAGGGCTTCGCCTAAGCACTGCGGAAACTATGATGGAGGATAAAATAGAGGGGACGGGGTTGACGGCACACGGCTTGGTGTTTCTTGATGTGTCTTTGGTGCTAGCCCTGCCCCTCTATTTATATGTTGAGCCTTGGGGTCGAAACTTGGAGTTAAAGCCTCCACAAAGTCGGTTTCACCCGAAAGGCAAGAGTCCTTCTCGGACTCCAGGGCCAGACGCCAGGGTTCCCAGCGTCTGGACCCAGACGCCAGGGACCCTGGCGTCTGGGCCCTGGACTTTGCAAAACTTCCTTTTGTGCTTTCGAAAAACTTGTGGGCTTTCCCCTTAGGCCCAAATAAAGTGTTCTCGTACCCAAACATTTCGGGAAACATCTGGAATCCCTTCCAGTGAATTACGGAACCCTTCCGGAGACCAAACACTATTATCCCATATATCAATATTTATCTATGGACCATTTCGGAGTTCCTCGTCATGTTCGTGATCATATCCGGGACTCCGAACAACATTCAGTCACCAACATTCATAACTCATATAATACTATATCGTCAACAAATGTTTAAGCGTGCGGACCCTACGGGTTCGAGAACTATGTAGACATGACCGAGACACCTCTCTGGTCAATAACCAATAGCGGAACCTGGATGCCCATATTGGCTCCTACATATTCTACGAAGATCTTTATGTTGGAAATATGCCCTAGAGGCAATAATAAAATGGTTATTATTGTATTTCCTTGTTCATGATAATTGTCTATTGTTCATGCTATAATTGTATTAACTGGAAACCGTAATACATGTGTGAATACACGACCACAACATGTCCCTAGTGAGCCTCTAGTTGACTAGCTCATTGATCAACAGATGGTCATGGTTTCCTGACCATGGACATTGGATATCATTGATAACGGGATCACATCATTAGGAGAATGATGTGATGGACAAGACCCAATCCTAAGCATAGCACAAGATTGTGTAGTTCGTTTGCTAAAAGCTTTTCTAATGTCAAGTATCATTTCCTTAGACCATGATATCATGAACCTCCCGGATATCGTAGGAATGCTTTGGGTGTACCAAACGTCACAACGTAACTGGGTGGCTATAAAGGTACACTACAGGTATCTCCGAAAGTGTCTGTTGGGTTGGCACGAATCGAGACTGGGATTTGTCACTCCATATGACGGAGAGGTATCTCTGGGCCCACTCAGTAATGCATCACCATAACGAGCTCAATGTGACTAAGTAGTTAGTCGCGGGATCATGCATTATGGAATGAGTAAAGTGACTTGCCGGTAACGAGATTGAACGATGTATTGGGATACCGACGATTGAATCTCGGGCAAGTAACGTACCGATTGACAAAGGGAATTGTATACGGGATTGATTGAATCCCCGACATCGTGGTTCATCCGATGAGATCATTGTGGAACATGTGGGAGCCAACATGGGTATCCAGATCCCGTTGTTGGTTATTGTCCAGAGAGCTGTCTCAGTCATGTCTGCATGATTCCAGAACCCGTAGGGTCTACACACTTAAGGTTCGGTGACGCTAGAGTTGTTATGGGAATTAGTGTGCAGTTACCAAATGTTGTTCGGAGTCTTGGATGATATCCCGGACGTCACGAGGAGTTCCGGAATGGTCCGGAGGTAAAGATTTATATATGGGAAGTCCTATTTTGGCCACCGGAAAATGTTCGGGATTATTCGGTATTGTACCGGGAAGGCTCTAGAAGGTTCCGGAGTGGGGCCCACCTGCATGGGCGGACCCACATGAACGTGGGTAGTGGGGCACCCCACTACCCACGTTCATGTGGGTCCGCCCATGCAGGTGGGCCCCACTCCGGAACCTTCTAGAGCCTTCCCGGTACAATACCGAATAATCCGTGCCCCACTACCCACGTTCATGTGGGTCCGCCCATGCAGGTGGGCCCCACTCCGGAACCTTCTAGAGCCTTCCCGGTACAATACCGAATAATCCCGAACATTTTCCGGTGGCCAAAATAGGACTTGTCAAGGCGCACCAAGATCCTCTCTTAGAAGGAATAAGATCATATCCCGAAGGGATAAGATCAAGATCCCTAAAAAGGGGGGATAACAATCACTGGGGAAGGAAATGATGGGATTTCTTTCCTCCCACCTTTGCCAATGCCCCAATGGACTTGGATGGCAAGAAACCAGCCCCCTCCACCCCTAAATATAGTGGGGAGGCGCATGGGAGCTTCACCCCTTGCCCCTGGCGTGGCCCCCCCTCTCCAACTCCACCTCCTCCTCAGTAGTGCTTGGCGAAGCCCTGCCGGAGAACTGCAAGCTCCACCACCACGCCGTCGTGCTGCCAGAGTTCTCCCTCAACTTCTCCTCTCCCATTGCTGGATCAAGAAGGAGGAGCCGTCCTCGGGCTGTACGTGTGTTGAACCCGGAGGCGCCGTCCGTTCGGTGTTAGATCGGATCTTCTGCGATTTGAATCGCCGCGAGTACGACTCCCTCATCCGTGTTCTAGTGACACTTCCGCTTAGCGATCTTCAAAGGTATGAAGATGCTCATCCTCTCCCTCTCTTGTTGATAGAATCTTCATAGATTGATCTTGGTGATGCATAGAAAATTTTGAATTATTGCTACGTTCCCCAACAGTGGCATCATGAGCCAGGTTTATGCGTAGATTCAATGCACGAGTAGAAGACAAAGTAGTAGTGGGTGATGATATGTTCAATTTTCTCACTGTTACTAGTCTTATCTTGATTCGGTGGCATTGTGGGATGAAGCGGCCCGGACCGACCTTACACATACGCTTACGTGAGACAGGTTCCACCGACTGACATGCACTTGTTGCATAAAGGTGGCTAGCGGATGCCAGTCTCTCCCACTTTAGTCGGATCAGATTCGATGAAAAGGGTCCTTATGAAGGATAAATAGCAATTGGCATATCACCGTTGTGGCTTTTGCGTAGGTAAGAAACGTTCTTGCTAGAAACCCATAGCAGCCACGTAAAACATGCAACAACAATTACAGGACGTCTAACTTGTTTTTGCAGGGTATGCTATGTGATGTGATATGGCCAAAAGAATGTGATGAATGATATGTGATGTATGAGATTGATCATGTTCTTGTAATAGGAATCACGACTTGCATGTCGATGAGTATGACAAACAGCAGGAGCCATAGGATTTGTCTTAATTTATTGTATGACCTGCGTGTCATTAAAAACGCCATGTAATTACTTTACTTTATTGCTAACTGTTAGCCATAGTAGTAGAAGTAATAGTTGGCGAGACAACTTCATGAAGACACGATGATGGAGATCATGATGATGGAGATCATGGTGTCATGCCGGTGACGAAGGTGATCATGTCGTGCCTCAAATATGGAAATCAAAGGCGCAAGATGATATTGGCCATATCATGTCACTTTATGATTTGCATGTGATGTTCGCCATGTTTACATCTTTTTTGCTTAGAACGACGGTAGCATAAATAAGATGATCCCTCACTAAAATTTCAAGAAAGTGTTCCCCCTAACTGTGCACCATTGTGAAAGTTCGTTGTTTCGAAGCACCACGTGATGATCGGGTGTGATAGATTCTAACGTTCGTATACAATGAGTGTAAGCCAGATTTACACATGCGAAACACTTAGGTTGACTTGACGAGCCTAGCATGTACAGACATGGCCTCGGAACACAAGAGACCGAAAGGTCAAACATGCGTCGTATAGTTGATACGAGCAACATGAAGATGTTCACCGATGATGACTAGTCCGTCTCACGTGATGACCGGACACGACCTAGTTGACTCGGACCATGTATCACTTAGATGACTAGAGGGATGTCTATCTAAGTGGGAGTTCATTAAATAATTTGATTAGATGAACTTAATTATCATGAACATAGTCAAAAGGTGTTTGCAAATCATGTCATAACTTGTGCTTTAGTTCTACTGTTTTAGATATGTTCCTAGAGAAAATTTAGTTGAAAGTTGATAGTAGCAATTATGCGGACTAGCGTAAACTGAGGATTGTACTCGTTGCTACGCAGAAGGTGAGGGAGTCCCAGACTAGGGGGTGTCCGGATAGCCGAACTATCATCATCGGCCGGACTCCAAGACTGTGAAGATACAAGATTGAAGACTTCGTCCCGTGTCCGGATGGGACTTTCCTTGGCGTGGAAGGCAAGCTTGGCGATACGGATATGTAGATCTCCTACCATTGTAACCGACTTTGTGTAACCCTAGCCCTCTCCGGTGTCTATATAAACCGGATGGCTTTAGTCCATAGGACGAACAACAATCATACCATAGGCTAGCTTCTAGGGTTTAGCCTCCTTGATCTCGTGGTAGATCCACTCTTGTAACACACATCATCAATATTAATCAAGCAGGACGTAGGGTTTTACCTCCATCAAGAGGGCCCGAACCTGGGTAAAACATCGTGTCCCTTGTCTCCTATTACCATCCGCCTAGACGCACAGTTCGGGACCCCCTACCCGAGATCCGCCAGTTTTGACACCGACGTTCGTGCTTTCATTGAGAGTTCCTCTGTGCCGGCACCATCAGGAAGGATGCCTTTTCCCGTCTTCAAAGACGGCACCGTCGTCAAGGGAGCTTTGGCCGCCGGCCAGACTATCCGGCTGGGCGGTTTTCTTATGACCGCCTGTTCGGCCACCGCTCCGACAATGATCTCTCAGGTCATTAAAAGCGATCTTCACGTCAGCTCGGAATTCGCCGAGCAGCTAGATCCGATTGATCCCTCCGCCGTAAACGAGCTCTTGGATCGCATTGCCGCCCTGGGGGTCGCTACCGACTACGATCAGATTGGGCTTAAAACCGATCTAAGAGAAATTAACTCTCCCCAGGTTACCCACCACGTTGTCGTGGTAGAGGAACAATGCGGCGACTTTTCTTCTATGTTAAAAACCAACTATGTCCGGATTCCCGATCCCTCCATGCCGGATTCCCGCGGAGGGACAGACGCTAATCAAATACTGAACCTAAAGTCAGGCATCGGACCAGATTCGTTGGAAAGCGTCCAGCAAACCAAGCTTCCGAATCCGGAAGCTTCTTGGCCTTTGAGCCTCAGATTGGGCGGGGTTCCGAACTTGATTCCACCCGCCCACCCAAACATAAGCGATCTATCTCAAATACGGCAAGAGCCCGATGAAACAGTACATCATTACTGGGCCAGATTCCTCTTGGTTATGGACATGATAAAGGACTGTCATGAAGAAAGCGCGATTTCAATCTTCTGCAACTATTGCACGGACAAGGGAATCATAAACGCCATCAGTCGTCGCGAAGTTACATGCTTCGCCGACCTAGCGACCATTGTACAAAAATACTACGCGATGGAAAGTGCCTGGAAAACCGAAACTAGGTTTTGGGACAATCCGGCCCTGAATACAACCCCAGTCCAAAATAAAAGGGTGCGTCATACTCAAGCACCTGGGTTAAAAACCAAAAAGCAAAAACCCCATAAAGGGTACGGAACCGTATTGGAGGGATGGCTCAACGGACCCTGCAAAATCCACAGTACGGAGGGCGCCACTCCAACACATAGCCTTCGAGCATGTTGGATATTACGGCAGGTGGCCAAAAGTGGCGAAGGCTTTTTAGCCTCGGGCAACCAGCCCAGCAGCACCAGTACGGTATTAACAGTCTTCAAGACTTTCACATCAAATAACATGCGGAAACGAACAATCCACAGTCTTGCCAAAGTCTACCAAGTAGCAACAACAAATCCATGGAGCGACACGGCTATCACCTTCAATGCCAGCGACGAACCTAAATTCCAAACAGCTAGAGCACCAGCCACATTGGTCCTCAGTCCGATAGTGGATGACTTTCGTCTTACCAAGTTACTCATGGATGGCGGCAGCGGATTAAACCTCATCTACGAGGAAACCCTTCAAAAAAGGGAAACTGACTGGAGCCGCATTGAGCAAAGCAACACAACCTTCAGGGGAATAATCCCTAGTCGAGAAGTACGCTGCATAGGAAAAATCACACTAGATGTAGTGTTTGGCTCGCCGGACAATTATAGGTCCGAAGAGGTCACGTTCCAAGTGGCCCCATTCGGCAGCGGATATCACGCTTTGTTAGGGCGAGAGGCATTCAAAATCTTCCAAGCTATACCCCATTACGGGTACATGAAGCTCAAAATGCCCGGACCCAATGGAATAATCACTCTCGCTAGGGATCCAGATACAGCACTCCGCGCTGAAAATAAGACAGCCGCACTGGCCCTAGAGGCATTATCCGAAGCCCTAGCGGCAGAGGAATTAACTGCGCTGCGCTCCATGGTGGATAGGGACGATGTGATACTCGATAAGAGGTCCAAGTCCACCTCTTTTAAACCAGCAGACGAAATAGTCAAATTTCAGGTCCATCCAACGGACCCCACAAAGACGGCATCCATTGGGGCACAATTAAATCCTGATGTAGAAGCCGCACTACGAGAATTCCTTCGGGAAAATTGGGACATTTTTGCCTGGCACCCTTCAGACATGCCTGGAATCCCACGCAGGCTGGCAGAGCACAGCCTAAATATCCTAAAAGGATTCAAGCCAGTCAAACAAGCTCTTCAGCGATTTTCCGAACCCAAAAGACAGGCAATGGAAGAGGAGCTAGCCAAACTCTTAGAAGCCGGATTCATCAGAGATATCAAACATCCGGACTGGCTAGCCAACCTAGTAATGGTACCAAAAAAGGACAAATCCTGGCGCCTCTGCGTCGATTTCAAAGACCTTAACAAGGCCTGTCCAAAGGACCCTTTCCCTCTCCCTCGCATCGACCAAATCATCGATGCTACCGCAGGGCACGATTCATTGTGCTTCCTCGATGCATACTCCGGATACCATCAAATCAAGATGGCGGAAAAAGACCAGGCCGCAACGGCATTCATTACTCCATATGGGCCATTCTGCTTCAACACAATGCCCTTCGGACTCAAAAACGCCGGCGCAACATATCAGCGCATGATTCAGACATGTCTGGCTACCCAGATAGGCAAAACAGTAGAGGCATACGTAGACGATGTGGTCGTCAAGACCAAACACGTCGAAACTCTAGTAGACGACTTGAGGGTGACATTTGACAACCTCCGAGCATATGACATTAAGCTCAACCCGGAAAAATGTGTCTTCGGAGTACCAGCCGGAAAGCTTTTGGGCTTCATTGTATCCGGTAGAGGAATTGAAGCAAACCCAGCCAAGATCCGAGCTCTGTCACAATTGGATATCCCAAAAGACCTCAAGCAAATACAAAAACTAACTGGGTGCGTAGCGGCTCTAAGCTGCTTCATCTCCCGTTTGGGAGAAAAGGCTCTGCCCCTCTATCGCCTCCTCCGGCGCACCGAACACTTTGAATGGACGGATGCCGCCACGGCCGGACTCGAAGAAATCAAGGCCATACTGGCAACAAATCCGGTCCTGGCCGCGCCCAACCTGGGCGAACCTATGTTATTATATATCGCAGCAACACATCAAGTTGTCAGCGCGGTACTCATCGTCGAACGAGAAACTGAAGGGCACAGATCCCCTCTTCAAAAACCAGTGTACTACATATCCACTGTCTTAACTCCATACAAGTCCCGGTACCCACATTATCAAAAGATAGCGTATGCGGTGTTCATGGCATCCCGGAAGCTGCGACACTACTTTTAAGAGTGTTCCATAATGGTGGCCTCCAAAGTACCTCTCAACGATATTATAAACAATCGCGACGCAACGGGCAGGATTGCAAAATGGGCCATTGAGCTCTTACCATTTGACATAACCTACAAACCACGGCGAGCTATAAAGTCGCAAGTCCTGGCTGACTTCGTCACCGAATGGACCGAAGCCGAACTCCCTAAAGAGTACAGCGCGTACTCCAATTGGATCATGCATTTCGACGGATCCAAAATGTTGGCTGGCTTGGGGGCTGGCGTCGTCTTGACGTCCCCAACTGGAGACACAGTCCAATACGTACTTCAAATAATGTACATGGACTGCAACAACGCAGCCGAATACGAGGCCCTTCTACACGGCCTCCGGATGGCAATCTCCATGGGCATTCAGCGCCTAGAGGTGCGCGGGGATTCAAACCTCGCAATATCCCAAGTAAATGGAGACTTTGATGCCAAAGATCTGAAAATGGCAGCTTACCGCAACGCCGTTCTAAAAATGTCAGCTCAGTTCGAAGGACTCGAATTCCATCATGTAGCTCGAGGTAATAACCAGGCAGCAGACGTGTTAGCACGCATCGGCGCAAAACGTGATGCCGTCCCTCCAAACATCTTCCTAGAACGGCTCTTTAAGCCATCCGTATTATGTGCAGAGGAGTCCGGAAATAACAATCTGGAGCCAGCTGCATCACCTAACTCAGACAATTCTGACACGATCGGCGGCTCAGCCAATGAAATAACACCTTCAGCCCATGAAATAATGGCAGTAATTGCCCCGTGGACGGAACCATTCCTAGCCTACTTAATTAGGCAGGAACTTCCCGAAGACCAAAATGAGGCCCGCTGCATAGTTCGGCGATCTAAAGCCTACAAGGTCCATGAGGGAGAACTTTATAAGAAAAGCACAACCGGAGTCCTTCAAAGGTGTATCTCCGAAGAGGAGGGGCGAAATCTCCTGGCTAAATTCACGCCGGACTCGGCGGGCACCACGCCGCAGTCCGGGCCCTTGTAGGCAAGGCCTTCCGTACAGGATTTTATTGGCCAACAGCCCGGGCAGATGCTCAGGACTTAGTCCAACGATGCGTCGGTTGCCAGCTCTTTGCTAATCAGAGCCACATGCCACCCACCGCCCTCAAAACTATACCCATCACCTGGCCGTTCGCGGTCTGGGGGCTTGACATGGTTGGACCCCTTAAAGGGGGAACCCACAAGCACAAATACTTATTGGTCATGGTGGAAAAAATTCACCAAATGGATTGAAGCCAAGCCGGTTAAAACGGCAGAATCCGGACCTGTGATAGACTTCATATCCGGGGTAGCACACTGTTTTGGCGTCCCCCACAACATCATCACCGATAACGACACGAATTTCACGGCCGACGAGGTTAAACTCTGGTGCAAAAACATGGGCATCAAGCTCGACTACGCTTCAGTCTATCACCCTCAAACTAACGGTCAAGTCGGGCGAGCAAATGGTCTAATCATGAGCGGCATCAAACCCAGACTAGTGCGGTCCCTCAAGGAATCTAACACGCATTGGGTAGAGGAGCTCGACTCCGTACTCTGGGGGCTGCGGACCACGCCAAACCGAACTACCGGATTCACACCATTTTTATGGTGTACAACGTAGAGGCAGTTCTGCCCTGCGATATAATTCATGACTCACCTCGCATGCGCATGTACGAAGAAAGAGAAGCCGAGCTGGATCGGCAGGACATTTTGGACGCCTTAGAGGATGAGCGGGACGTGGCAAAAGCTCGTTCCGCATTTTATCAACAGCAGGCTCGAAGATATCAAAGCAGAGAAGTACAGGCCAAAGCTTACAATGTTGGCAAACTTGTTCTACGCCTGCCGGACAAGAAAAAGGACAAACTTAAGCCCAAGTGGGAAGGTCCCTTCATCATCGACCAAGTCCTGACCGGTGGAGCATACCGTCTACGTAACGCATCTGACAACCGACTCGAGCCGAACCCATGGAACGCAGCCCGTCTCCGAAGATTCTACGCCTAACGCCGGACTCAGAGTTCGTCTCACTCCTCCGTCCACCTTTTTACATTTTCACTATCTCTTGTCCCCCTCCTTCTTCCCACTTTTTTTTCAATACCTTTGATAGGCTGATTTGCGCATTGTTCGCACACACTTGATGTGCTCCTAGCACTCATTATACCTGGGGGCTTCTTTAACAGAAGCTTATTTATACGGGCTTCATGCCCAACACATGTGTCATACTTCCGCATGTACCTTTTATTCACCATTATATGCATCGATATGACTTAAGTTTTGGCCAAGCTGGGTTGCCTGGCTCCTGTGCTTACCCCTACGTTCCCGATTGTTCGGCTAGGAGGTAAAGGGAGCACCTCTGCGATTGTTACTGCCGGGTCAGCCGGATGTGTACCTCAGACTGGGTGAAGCCGAAAGCTAGCGTTCTTAAGAGAATATTCGGTCGGTGACTTGAAAGATGATTTATTACTTATTTATTTATTTGCCCCTAGATGCTTTTTCTGCTATTTTCGCAGTCCGGACATGCACTTTAGGGCATGCCTCCCTGGGAAAGGAACCCTTAACGGAACTATTCTCCCTAGAAGATGTTTCTTACTAACCATGTAATATAACATAGCTAGTTGGGCACTTGTCTGATAAATCAATTATGACCCCGACGCCTTGTCTCCGTGCATGCCCCGGTTCTTCTATAACCGTAAGGGTATTCGGATACATTCCAGACTATTGGGTCCGGAGGTTGAAGCGAAAAGGTCCGCAAAGACAAACGATCTACAATACGGCTAGAGGCATTTTACATGTCATTTCAAATTACATCGTCAAACTGACTGATTGTACTCCTCTTCAATCCCATCTAACAGGCTGTCTAATTTACAGTCCTGTTGGGAATATTTCGCGGCCAGTTCTACTTGGCCGTACATCAAGCTCACAGGGATCTCCTTCCCATCAGGCCCCGCCGGTCCGACCTCGGCCATGTGGTTTGGGTCAGCCTTCGGGTACCGCATCTTCACCATGGCCCAGGCCTCCCTGGCGCCTTGACGGCAGGCCGATATTTTCCACAGACGGAGGCGTCGCCGTGCTCTTTGAAGCTTCTCAGCAAGTTTTCCAAGGCCCTCGGGTAGGGAGACGGAAGTCCATAAAGCCTGAACGACGCCACTCATCGCCTGTCGAACACGTTCGAGCAGTTGAACTAGCTCGAGAAGTTGGTCACCCGTTGAACCAGGCATTTCCTCCACAGGGCGACCTGTGAGCACACCTAAAGACACATTTCTGTCAATCGACTTCCTCGCCGAATTCTTCTTTTCAAAGGAATTTGCTCAAGCACTTACTATAAATGCCGCGACGAAGCCGCTGATTCTCCTTCACGGAGCCAGACAGCTGGGCCCGAACACCTTTCAGCTCTTCTCCTAGCTGGGTGTGGGCATCTTGGAGCTTGTTCCTCTCCTACTGCACCTTCATAAGCACCCTCTCGCCGGCCTTTAGCTGACGCAGTAGCTGTTGCTTGTCCGGATCTAGTCCGGCGCCCTCTGCAATATTATTGTCAGATTTACGCATACGCCGCACTTCGTTAACTACTTATCTTTTTGAAGTACGTATTACCAGCGGGGGTCTCTGTGGCCCCCCCTGCGGTGGCTAGTGCGGCCTCAAGTTGGGCCTTGCACTCTTGGAGCTCCTGGGACAGGTGGGTATTCTTCTCCGTAAGATCCTGCATAATAAATGATCCTTAAATCAGTTATTTTAACTATTTTAAGTCTCGGGGGCTACTAGCATATATAACTATTAAAATTACTTACCCGTATGTCCTTCACATACTGCTCCATGGCTCTGGTTAAACCATCTTGAGCAGCACGGAGGTGCGCGTTTCCCGCATCAAAGGCATTCAACGCCTCCGGGGAGAAACACGTGTCACGAAGAACTATCCGGCGACGCCTGTGATTCATGGCGCTCTCCACCTCAGACCGGGTGGCGGACAGCCTGTCGGCATCCTCCGTCGGAGGAGCATCCAGCTCTTGCCCTGTGTTCGCCTCCACTTCCGGACCATGGGATGGAGCATGGCTGGCGGAGTCTTGATTGGCAACCTTTCCAGACACTGTCCGGCGAGCGCTCTTTCTCCTGGAAAAAGTTATGAGCATTAATATACCTCCTAGGGATCCTTCCCTTAAAAACAACGGTGCGCCGTACCGTTGCGGCGACGTTTCGATTCGCTTCGCACTCCTCTTCCGCCTGCTGGGCCGAACTGACCCTTGCTGGTCAGCCGCCACAGGTTCGGCTTCCCGCCTTAAAGGCGCCTCCTGCGATGCACCATCATTATAGGATGGTCAGAATTGAGCATGGATCAAATGATGGTGTCAAGACCTCGGTCATAGTCACCTGGGAGGCCGGAATCAAACCGGGGTAGTCAGCCGTAATGGCGACTAGGGCATTGTCCATGCTAAGTTGGTGGAACACCCCGTCAATCAGCTCCACCTTTATGTCCGGATCCTCTTCGGAGGTCGGATCAAGGGATCGTTCCGGATCCTCGGGCTGTGGAGTTAGGCTTCGTATGCCCTCCACGTCCCGGCGCAGCTCCTGCGCCGAAATGACAAAGTAAAATACTTGACTTTGGAAGTATGGATCGGGTAGATAAACGTCCGCTTACCCAGCTCCGAGGGTTATTCATGGAGAATCCGTTCAATGGATTCATGCAGAGAAAGTCCTCCTCCTCCCCCTTGTACAAGCCGGACAGGTTTGCCAGATCGGCTGCCGAGCTCGGCCCTCTGCGGCCGTGACGGGTGGCGTCGTCTTCCCCGTTGAAATCCCACATAGGGTGGCCCCTATATTGGAGTGGCTGCACCCCTCGCATAATGCACGTGGCCATGATTCCAATCATGGTCAATCCGGAGTGGGCCAGTAACCTAATCCGGCCCATCAGATAATGGACGCTCCTATCATCCTCCCGTTGAGGGCTCCGCGGGCGCCAACTCAGGTGTTTCTTCAAGGGAGCATTGCTGAACTCCGGGAGGCCGATCCGAACTGGATCCGGCAGAGGGGCGTCCTCCATGTAGAACCATTCCGAAGGCCAGTCTTCGGACGCCTTATTTAGGGTGCCGGATAGATATCCGGTCCCGGCGATGCACCATATTTTGGCTCCGCCCACTTGATATATCGACCCCTCATAAGAACGGGGTACAAGGCAAAACAATCTCTTCCACAGCACAAAATGGGGCTCGATGCCCAGGAAATCGCTCGCAAAGAGCTACAAAGCCCGCGATGTGCAAAATGGAGGCAGGTGTGAGGTGGTGAAGCTGGAGTCCGTAGAACTCCAGGAGCCCCCAGAGAAACGGATGTATGGGAAATCCGAGCCCCCTTATTAGATAAGGGACGAAGCATACCCGCTCTCCTTTGGAAGGGTTGGGGACGCTCTCCGCCTACTTTCCACCCTTGAAGGTGGCCAGTCCGGCTCGAACCGGAACCATGAAAGCTGGGGGAAGATATCCCTCGGTTTGGAGCGCCACTAGCTCGCTGTGTGGAACTGAGCATCTCCCCCAATCTCCTGGCTTAGGGCTAGGAGCGCGAGAGGAGGAGCCGCGTCGACTATCCATGATGGAATGGATTTTTGTCAGAAGCGCTTCGATGAGAACTTGCGAATGGAGGATGGTGTGAGCTGGATCTAGATCCTCGCCTCTCTTATAGGCGGCTCGTTCGCGACGGCTAGGGGGTAAAATGTAAAAATACCCTAGCTTTTCGCATTCATACGACACGTGGAAGAAGGCCATTATTGGGCGTAGAAGCCAAGGAGCGCAACATTTATAAGGAAGCCGGACACTATTCGACAGGAACATGAAGTTTGAAGGAGAACCTGCCTTGCAACGCCGAAGACAATATACACGCCGGACTCGTCATCGCTGAAGCCTGGTTCGGGGGCTACTGAGGGAGTCCCGGACTAGGGGGTGTCCGGATAGCCGAACTATCATCATCGGCCGGACTCCAAGACTATGAAGATACAAGATTGAAGACTTCGTCCCGTGTCTGGATGGGACTTTCCTTGGCGTGGAAGGCAAGCTTGGCGATACGGATATGTAGATCTCCTACCATTGTAACCGACTTTGTGTAATCCTAGCCCTCTCTGGTGTCTATATAAACCGGATGGCTTTAGTCCATAGGACGAACAACAATCATACCATAGGCTAGCTTCTAGGGTTTCGCCTCCTTGATCTCGTGGTAGATCCACTCTTGCAACACACATCATCAATATTAATCAAGCAGGACGTAGGGTTTTACCTCCATCGAGAGGGCCCGAACCTGGGTAAAACATCGTGTCCCTTGTCTCCTGTTACCATCCGCCTAGACGCACAGTTCGGGACCCCCTACCCGAGATCCGCCGGTTTTGACACCGACAGAAGGCTTATGTCCTTAATGCACCGCTCGGTGTGCTGAACCTCGAACGTCGTCTCTGGATGTTGCGAACATCTGACATACACATTTTGATGACTACGTGATACTTCAGTAATGTTAAATGGTTTAGAATTGAGGCACTGAAGACGATTTTGAAACATCGCAAAACATATGAGATGTTTAAAGGGCTGAAATTGGGATTTCAGGCTCGTGCCCACATCAAGAGGTATGAGACCTCGGACGAGTTTCTTAAGACCGCAAACTAGGGGAGAAAAGCTCAATCGTTGAATGTGCTCAGATTGTCCGAGTACTACAATCACTTGAATCGAGTGGGAGTTAATCTTCCTTAAGAGATAGTGATGGTTCTCCAAAGTCACTGCCACCAAGCTACTAGAGCTTCGTGATGAACTATAACATATCAGGCATAGATATGATGATCCTTGAGCTATTCGTGATGTTTGATACTGCGAAAGTAGAAATCAAGAAGGAGCATCAATTGTTGATGGTTAGTGAAACCACTTGTTTCGAGAAGGGAAAGGGCAAGAAGGGATACTTCATGAAACGGCAAACCAGTTGCTGCTCTAGTGAAGAAACCCAAAGTTTGAACTCAAACCCGAGAATAAGTGCTTCTATAATGAGGGGAACGGTCACTGAAGGAGAACTACCCTAGATACTTGGTAGATGAGAAGGCTGGTAAGGTCAACAGAAGTATATTGGATATACATTATATTAATGTGTACTTTACTAGTACTCCTAGTAGCACCAGGGTAATAGATACCGATTTAGTTGCTAAGTGTTAGTAACTCGAAATAAAAGGCTACAGAATAAACGGAGACTAGCTGAAGGCGAGGTGACGATATGTGTTGGAAGTATTTCCAAGGTTGATGTTATCAAACATCGCACGCTCCCTCTACCATTAGGATTGGTGTTAAACCTAAATAATTGTTATTTGGTGTTTGCGTTGAGCATAGACATGATTGGATTATGTTTATCGCAATACGGTTGTTCATTTAAGGAGAATAATGGTTACTCTGTTTATTTGAATAATACCTTCAATGGTCTTGCACCTAAAATGAATGGTTTATTGAATCTTCATCGTAGTGATACACATCTTCATGCCAAAAGATATAAGATAGTAATGATAGTACCACCTACTTGTGGCACTGCCATTTGAGTCATATTGGTATAAAATGCATGAAGAAGCTCTATGTTGATGGATCTTTTGGACTCACTCGTTTTTTGAAAAGTTTGAGACATGCGAACCATATATATTGGTATGTACGCATGAAGAAACTCCATGCAGATGGATCTTTTGGACTCACTTGATTTTGAATCACTTGAGACATGCAAATCATACCACATGGGCAAGATGACTGAAAAGCCTCGTTTTCAGTAAGATGGAACAAGAAAGCAAGTTGTTGGAAGTAATACATTTTGATGTGTGCAGTCGAATGAGTGTCGAGGCACACAGTGGATATCGTTATGTTCTTACTTCACATATGATTTGAGTAGATGTTGAGTATATTTACTCGATGAAACACAAGTCTGAATTATTGGAAGGTTCAAGTACTTTCAGAATGAAGTTGAAGATCATTGTGACAAGAGGATAAAATGTCTATGATATGATCATAGAGATGAGTATCCGAGTTATGAGTTTGGTATACAATTAAGACATTGTGGAAATTGTTTCACAACTAATACCACCTAGAACACCATAGTGTGATGGTGTGTCCGAACATCATAGCTGCCGCCTATTGGATATGGTGCATACCATGATGTCTCTTATCGAATTACCACTATCGTTTATGGGTTAGGCACTAGAGACAACCACATTCACTTCAAATAGGGCACCACGTAATTTCGTTGAGATGACAGTGTATGAAGTATGGTTTAGAGAAACCTAAGCTGTCATTTCTTAAAAGTTCGGGGCTGCGACGCTTATGTGGAAAAGTTTTAGCCTGATAAGCTCAAACCCAAAGCGGATAAATGCATCTTCATAGGACACCCAAAACAATTGGGTATACCTCCTTGTCGGCGTTCTGGGAACGGGGGTACCCAGACTTGCCTGCCTGCGGCCTGCGGCGTGGCTCAAGGAGTGGCCCAGTACGGCCCATCTTCGTCGACACAAGCTCAAGACCCTCGCGAGGGGCCAAGCCTCGCGGGGCGGATGACAGGAAGCTTCCTCAAGCACAGCCTCGTCAGGCTAGCTCGCGAGGAGGCGGAGAGATCAAGGTGGGGTACCTCACGAGGTGCCCGTGACGCAAGCCATGACGACCGAAGCCAGGCAGGCGCCGGCCTGCGCAGAGTCCTTGTTTCCTCTTTGGTGCAAAGGGGGCAAGCGCAGGCAAGGGTATCAAGCAAAGGCAACCATTTCGGTGCAACAAGACCAAGACCAGCAGAATGGCAGGATGGAGGTCATCGTGGAGCCCAAGTCGACGTCATCGTCAGAGTCTTTGGCAGACGAGGACCAACTTTAGTCAGGACAAGTGTACTAGATGTTCCCCTTCAAAATGGCTGATTGTTGGCGTCCTTCCCGCTCAATATTTGGGAAGAGGACCAAGGCCTCGCTCTATAAATAGGGCTAGCCACCGTAGTATGGGGGCAGCTGATCCTGATCCGGATCCAATCCTTCCCAAGAGGCATCGGATCCTAATCGGGAAGAGATCGATCGAGCCTTAGCCAGAACCACCAACACAAGAGCTCCTCCCCTGGCGAGGCAGTTCTTCCATTGTATTGTTCATAATCAGCCCCTGAGGCAATCCACCACACCACAAACTAGAGTAGGGTATTACACCACAATGGTGGCCCGAACTAGTATAAATCTTGTGTCCCTTGTGTTGTTCTTCGTGTAGTTTAGATCCCTTGCGAGGCGACGAGACGTGAGTAGGTAGGAGGTGAGATCTCCGCGCGCACCCCAGAGTTCGAACCTAAAGGGTCTACCGGAACCCGAAATCTGACATTTGGCGCGCCAGGTAGGGGTGCGCCGGAATCCGCCTTCTGCTGCCTTGTGTTTCGCCGTCCGTTGCATCCATGTCTGACACTCATCGAGCCCGCGCCGAGCACCGGGCTGCCCTCCCGCCCCATGTTGCCCAGACGGCCCCCGTCGGAGGGCCTTCCCATCGTTCCCCGTCGCCTGCCATCCACGCCGCCACCGGCCCCGCGGGGAACGAGAAGCAGGCATCGTTCCTGCATCCTTCGGTGCAGCGGGAAGGCCGCACCACCACCCCGTCGCTGACTCCTGCTGGTTCGTCGTCCCACGCCTGTCGCGCTCCTGCGGACGCGCACGCCGCGCTGCTCCTGGCGCGAGAGCTCCTGCACTACCATCTCGTCGATGACCTCTACGACGAGTGGCTCGCCCGCATCACCGAGCTCGTCAGCGCCGCTGGGGGCTCCCCTGCGCCATCCCTCTCGCTGCACCGCGCCTCGCCCTGCACGGGTAATGAAGCTCCGGGGGCGCCTCAGCCGCCTCCCCCTCAAGAAGGCGCCTTGGCCCCAAGGCGCGTGGCCCCTGGATGGGACCCGCTCCTTCCGGCGCCAGTGCAGCAAGAGAAGAGCTGCCAAGAGATCCCTCGTCCCCAAGAAGCTGCCCGTGTTCTCCCGCACCGGCCCGTGACGACCGCGCTCCTACTCCAGCGCACCAAGACCCCGCGCTGCTCCTGGCGGCAGCGCGCGGAGACTTCCAAGATCAAGCTCTCCATCACCAAAGGCCCCCTGTGGCCATGGCAGGCTGTCGTGCCTTCACCGCCGAGCTGCGCAGCGTGGCCTGGCCGGGGAAGTTCAAGCCAGATCTGCCCCCGCGCTACGACGGCACAATAGACCCTGTGGAGTTCCTCCAGCTCTACGAGCTAGGAATCGAAGCCGCCAACGGGGACGAGAAGGTCATGGTGAACTGGTTTCCCATGGCGCTCAAGGACGGTGCCCGCACCTGGCTCCTGAACCTGGCTCCCGGCACGATTTCCTCCTGGGACGAGATGCGCACTTGCTTCATCGCCAACTTGCAAGGCACCCGCGACCGCCCCCCGGCCATGAGCGACCTGCGTCGCATCAAGCAGCAGCCAGGAGAGACCCTGCAGAAGTTCATCCAGCGCTTCAACAACGCTCGCCTCAAGATCCCCAGGGTGACTGAGGAGGCCATCATCTCAGCCTTCTCCGACGGCATGCGTGACATCAAGATGAAAGAGGAGCTAGAGATCCATGAAGACCTGTGCACATCCCTGGAGCTGTTCAACTTGGCGACCAAGTGCGCTAGGGCTGAGGAAGGGCGCCTTTCCCTCCTCGAGCTTCTGGCTGCCGACCCAGAAGAGAAGAAGCCCAAGGTCAAGGACGTGAAGCGTAAGGGGGCTGCCGTGCTTGCAGTAGAGCCAGACACCAAGCAAGGTAGGGATCAGCCTGAGTCATCCAAGGGCAGCCGGTACTGCGTGTACCACAATCTCCACACCCACAACACCATCGAATGCCAGGAGCTCAGGGCTGTGCGGGATGTGCGTGCCAGCCGACGCCCCGAGCACAATGACCGGGGCTACGGTCGAGGAGGAGGAAGAGGTGGAGGACGATGGGAAGACCGGGGCCCTCGCCAAGGGTGGCGTGACCGACCTCGCGAGGACCGCTGGTAGGACCAGCCTCGCAAGAGAGGTTGGAGGGATCAGCCTCGCGAGGATCGCCCACAAGGCAACGCAGGCCTCCCTCCTCTACCACCACAGCCGAGGAGGAATGAAGACCATCATCAGGACGAAGGGGCTGGGGGCTTCCAGGAGCCGCGCGCAATCGCTTGTATCTTGGGCGGCGCTCAGGCCCCAGCCTCTCAGCGCATCTTCAAGCAGTTTGCTCGCGAGGTGAATGTAGTCCTCCACAAGCTTGAGGCCACGCGCCCCCTCAGGTGGTCAGCATGCGCCATCACGTTCAGCTCTACAGATCAGCTCAAGTGCGCAGCCACAACCGGAGTCCTCCTGATGCTTTGTTCCCCAATCATCAGCAATGTGCAAGTCAGCAGGACCCTCATCGATGGCAGAGCAGGGCTCAATGTCCTGTCCGTAGAGACGTTCAACAATCTCCAAGTGCCATACAATCAGCTTCAGCCAACCAAGCCTTTCTCAGGAGTCACTGATGGTTCCACTGCTCTGATAGGGCAAGTCCGCCTTCCTGTCACCTTTGGGCAGCGCGACAACTACCGCACCAAGCTCATTGACTTCGACGTTGCCCACATTCGCCTGCCATACAATGCCATCCTTGGGTACCCAGCCCTGGCCAAGTTCATGGAAGTGACTCATCATGGCTACAATGTTCTCAAGATGCCAGGAAGCGGTGGAGTCATCACCGTGCCTTGTGAGGAGAGGGATGCAGTGTGTTCTCTGGAGCATGCTTCTCAAGCCGTGGCGATCGAAGACCCAGATCACGGGAACGGAAGACTTCCCGAGGCAGTCCCTAAGAAGAAGAAGACATCGCCTGGTGCGAACCCTCGGGAGGCAGGACCCTCAGGATCCGCGCCCGCTCAAGGGGCGCCTCCTTCTGTCGCATAGGAAGGCGCGCCCGACGCCCTCCTCAGGCAAGGCTCGGGGGCTCTGTCCTGGAGGGCCATTGACTTTGCCAAGATCACGAGGGAGGCGCTCGGGCACCACTTGGAGGCGTGTTTCAAAGCATGTTTCCCTCAGGAAGGAGCAAGGCAAGGAGGGCCAAACCCTCAGGAGTTCATTAGCGAGATCATTCAGGAGCTGCAGGAGTCAAGAGTCATGAGTGGTAGCCACCGCTTACCCGCCGTAGCTCCCCATCCAGGCGAGGATGGCGGGGTGCGTGTCTGCACCGACGTACCAGGGCTCAACCGAGTCGGCTCTCAAGAGCGCTTCTGGCCCTCACGCGTGGAACGCTGTGCAGGTCCACCCCACAGCTATGTTCGCATGCCTTACGGCTTGCCGAATGCGGCTACTGTGCGTCAGCGCCTCACAAGGAGCATTCTGGAGGCTCAAGAGGTCAGGCATTCCGCAGTCCTGGCGGAGATGGAGAAGGCCCTTGAAGAGACGCCAGCGCCTCCGGAGCCCCCCGAGGCTCCTGGGCCTGGGGGCTCATGAGGACGGGTTTCCGCAGCGCGAGTCGTCAGCCACTTCAGCATTCCTTCATCTTCAACATCATCAGGTGACATTCTTCGAGTTTCATTTTCAGCTGGGAGCGCCCCCAGGGCTGCATCATTCCCAGGCCGCGTGGGTCCGTCCCTGCGGCATGTATCCCTTTTGTTCATGTTTTCAGCTTACTTTGTTGGGGGCGTCCCTCGGGCTGCATTATCTCCAAGCCGCTCGGGCCTGACCCAGCGGCATCTATCTCTCTCGCGTTTATTCAGGTCATGCGTTTGACCCGCCATGATCATTACTTGATGCCTGTGGCGACACCCTTCTTCCCTCATGCCAGCTGCTTGCACGTTAAAGGGGGTACCTGAGCATCGCGACTCATGGACTCTTACTGGCTCTCCAGCCCTCACCTCCTGGCCTTGTCCACGACATCGCGACCTGGCATACCAGCGATGGCTGAGCTCGCTCAAGGGCCGGGACCTGAGGACGTAGAGCGTCGGCATCTAACCAAATTTGCAGGCGCACATTACAAGTAAAGGCCCAGAGCCAGGCACAACCCGCCTTGAGGTAGGGCCCCGTGAGTCCCGCGCTGGCTCACGGGTGCCCAGATACACCTCGTCAGGCCCTACCGTGCCAGCCACGTGTCAGGGCAGGGCTGTACACGCCCCAGGGGCTCCTCCCGGAGGGGATCCTCCTCCCACGCACCAGTGGAAGCACCATGCTCCGCACTGGCTGACGACACTGCCGAGGAGTGGCTATGCCCGTACACATACGGAAGCGCTATGCTCCGCGCTGGTGATAAACAACTAAGGGCAGCCCCCGACCGCATCAACCTCAGGGAGCCCAGAGCTCAGTGTCCGGCCCCATCGTAACACCTCCCCTCGGGAGTGCCGCACGAGGGGGCTGGGCACGGGGGCTACGCCTGGGTCATGCCCAGGCGCACGCCACCCAGCCAGGCCCCTCGGGCCTGGTTCGTCGCACGTCTCTCCCCGAGCGGAGCCAAGGTACGAAGGCCATTTGAATGTCAAGGGGGACTCCTGACGTTCGTGACTCAGGAGCCCAACTAGTCATGTAGCCCCTCACCCCTTAGTTCTGAAAGGCTAATAGCGGTTGAGGTATGCGCGGGGCCGGGCCCTGCCGACCTAGAACAGTGGATCTACTCCTACATCTCCCCTCCCTACTTGCTATTCGCGCGTCAAGGGGGACACGTCAAGGGGGACTCCTGAGCATCGCGACTCAGGAGCCTAACTGGTCACGTAGCCCCTCACCCCTTAGTTTCGAAAGGCTAACGACGGTTGAGGTATGCGCGAGGCCGGGCCCTGCCGACATAGAACGGTGGATCTACTCCTACACCTCCCCCCTACTTGCTATTCCGCGTCAAGGGGGACTCCTGAGCATCGCGACTTAGGAGCCTAACTGGTCACGTAGCCCCTCACTCCTTGGTCCCGTCCTGGTTTCCGGTCGGGGCTAACGACGGCTGAGGCATGCGCGGGGCCGGGCTCTGCCGACGTAGAACACAAGCAAGTAGGAAGGAAAAACGAAAATCTCAAGGAATTCAAAAGGAAATATTATAGTCCATAGGTTGTTTTCACAATGTTAAACACAAGTTTAAACGCCTCCATGAGGCATGATGCATGTTGCAGGAGCTAAAACAGGACAGGAGCCGCGAAGGGGTCACTTTCCGGTAGTGCCATTGCTGGTGGCGGAGTTGCGCTGGGCGGCTTCACCTCGCGGAGCCCCAGGGTTGGCAGCGTCTCGCCTTGGCTTGGTGTTGAAGGCGCGGAACTTCACCAGCAGAGCTTCCGCTCGACCCTTCACAGCCTCAGCAGCGGCAGCGGCAAGCTCACCACTCGCAGGCTCCAGCAGGCTGTCAAGGTCAACGTTGGGGTCGCGAAGGTAGACGTGGGTGAAGACGCGCGTCAGCGCTGCAGAAGAAAGGACACGCGCCTCGGCCTCAGCCGTGGGGCCAAGGCCAATGGTGACATCTTCAAGTGCATGGACTAGGAAGGGAAGCAACTTGGCGGGGCCGTCCTCGGCGCCGGCCAGCGGTTTTTCCAGGCCGTCATCATAAAGCGTCTTCAGTGAGGCGCGAGCCCTCTCCTCTAGCTTCACGAAGGCCACGCTGTCCTCGGCCAGGACCCTCGCCTTGCCGTCCAGCTCGATCCTCTTCACCTCCAACGCCTACTCCAGCGTATCTAAGCGGCCATGGCGTTCATCAAGCTCGGCGTCCCGGTCCTTGGCGGCAGCCTCGCGAGTCTTCATCTCGTCCTCCTTCTCCTGGCGGTCACGGGCCTCCTTGGCGAGATGGTCGCGCAGGCCTTGCAGCTCGCCCTCCAGCACCTTGTAGCGGCCCCAGACATCCGCAACCTCACCCAAGGCGGCATCGCGAGCAGCCTTGGCTTGAAGGATGGCCTGCTTCTCCTCGTCGCAGGCCATAATGGCCTGGACAGGCGCCGCTCGAACTAAAGCATCAGAGTGGACCCAGCCGGAGGCCAGCTCCAGGCGCCCGGCCACCAGGCGAGGGTCGGCGCCCTGAAGGTCTTCTCGCAGCCGATCTAGCTCAGCAGCAGCACGATCCAGGATAGTAGAAGGAGTCGGAGAAGTGGCAGTTGGCGGAGTAGGAGGAGAAGACGGTAGCGTGATCACAGCACCATGAGTCGGGACCTTCTGAGCCCCGATGACTGCGGCAGTGGCGTCAGGCAAGGATGCCTCAGGAGTCGCTTGGGCCACGGGGGCCTGAGCTCGCCCCAGCACGCCCCGCCTGGCCTCGCGAGGATGACCGGGCAGGAGAGGCCCGAGCTTTGCCGCCTCCTTCTCGCACGGGTGGAAGTACTGCCCTAGACGAAGCCTCAGGGGCCCCCTTCAGCCTTTTCTCCGCAGGCACCGGCCTGGCCAAGTAATATAGACGTCAAGCCTCAGCAACAGGAGCAAGAAGCGAAACGAAACTCAAGCACTTATGGGTCATCGCTCACGGACTCAAGCAGCCTCCGACCATATTTGAAGCCCGAGAGTCAGCTGCTGGGGTCCGCCTCAGGAGACTCGGGAGCAGGAGGCACGTCTGCAGATCGCCTTGGAGCCGGAGCAGACCCGCGGGGAACCAACCCCATCCTGTCCTTCTTCGGGATCAGGGGCAAACTCTCCCCGCCTCGCTCGTCGTCGTCCTCGTCGTCGTCCGGCATGAGGCGGAGCGCACGGGACCTGCGCCGAGGGAGGGGCTCTCTTGACTCTCCGTCGGTCGCCTTAGAGTCGAACTCCTCTTCCTCACCCTCGTCTTCCTCCTCCCTGCCAGAGTCGCCAGAAGATATGTTCACCGTCGGCAGGGCCGCCAAATCCTCGGGAACCTCCGCAGGCACAGGCCCCTCCCCGTTGAAGGCGGGCATGGAATTCACCACCTGCTCCCAGTCGTCCCGGAGGAACAGGGGTACAAGAGCACCCTCCAGCGTCGCCACGTCTCCCCCAACCAAGGCATGGAGGACCGTGGCCAGATCTTCATCGGCCAAGGCTGCGGAGCTCGGGCGGAGGGCGACATCGGCTTCCCCGAGCCTCCACAGTGGGAGCGAATATTCCCGAAGCGGAGCCACCCGGTGCTCCAGGAACTCCCTCAAGAGTGACGCCCCGATCAGCTTTGCCGTCGCCATGTTGCCCGGCCACAGGTCCGCGTCCATCCTCTCCAGCACTGGCTTCGCGCGAGGATCGACGAGCTCCACGCGGGACCAAGTGTCAACAGCCTCAGGCTGCCCCCTAGGCAGCACCAGCCGAGGATGGATGTGTCCCGCATCCACCATGACCCACTTGCTTCGGACGCCTTCGATCCTCTTCCCAGGCTTCGAGATGGCATTGGAGTTGGAGTACGCGACAAAGCTCACGCACGCGGTGATGGAGCCGCGAGAAACCCAGAGGTAAAAGTAGTGGCACAGCAAGGCCACAGAGGGCTTTACCCCGACATGAGCCTTGCAATAATAGGCGAAAATCGCCAGAAGAAGAACAGAGTTGGGGTGGAGGTGCAGAGCTTGCAGGTTGTATTGGCGACGAATAAAAAGGAAAAACTCGGAAAAGGGAGGCACCAGACCGGCGGCGATGGCGCTCATGAAGAGCGGGTAGAAGGTGCCCCCTTGTCCTCAGGCAGGTTGGAGCCAACCTTGAACGCGGCCGCCCCCATGTTGCCCTGCGCCACCATCATCAGGCGCATGAGGGCAAGGTTCTTCTCTGACACGTTCGGAGGATCTAGCGCGGGCAAGTACCAGGCCCCGACCGGAGTCTGCCGAGGCGCCATGGCTTGCTAAGATGCGGGTTTGAAGCAGATCTGGAGGATTTTGGGAGCAAGAAGGAGGAGAGCGAGAAAGGGGATCTGGGCAATGACTGGAGGAAGCAGAGAAGGTAAGCCTGGCCCGATGCCGCTCTTTTGTCAAGTTGTGCAGTTGCCGAGGCGTTGTGGGGAAGTGGGGATGCCCAAGTCCAATCAACCGCCACGCGGCGCCCAAGGCCGCATGCTATTGAGGCCCGCGGCGCTTCGCACTTGCCCCTTCGCTTCTCTGCTAAGACAAGTCCGGGCGCGCCTTGGGCCCGGGGGCTACTGTCAGCGTTCTGGTAACGGGGGTACCCAGACTTGCCTGCCTGTGGCCTGCGGCGTGGCTCAAGGAGTGGCCCAGTACAGCCCATCTTCATAGACACAAGCTCAAGACCCTCGCGAGGGGCCAAGCCTCGCGGGGTGGACGACAGGAAGCTTCCTCAGGCACAGCCTCGTCAGGCTAGCTCGCGAGGAGACGGAGAGATCAAGGCAGGGTACCTCACGAGGTGCCCGTGAAGCAAGCCATGACGACCGAAGCCAGGCGGGCGCCAGGCGGGCGCCGACCTGCGCAGAGTCCTTGTTTCCTCTTTGGTGCAAAGGGGGCAAGCGCAGGCAAGGGTATCAAGCAAAGGCAACCATTTCGGTGCAACAAGACCAAGACCAGTAGAACGGCAAGATGGAGGTCATCGTGGAGCCCAAGCCGGCGCCATCGTCAGAGTCTTTGGCACGCGAGGACCAACTTTAGTCAGGATAAGTGTACTAGATGTTCCACTTCAAAATGGCCGATTGTTGGCGCCCTTCCCGCTCAATATTTGGGAAGAGGACCAAGGCCTCGCTCTATAAATAGGGCTAGCCACCGTAGTATAGGGGCAGCTGATCCTGATCCGGATTCAATCCTTCCCAAGAGGCATCGGATCCTAATCGGGAAGAGATCGATCGAGCCTTAGCCAGAACCACCAACATAAGAGCTCCTCCCCTAGCGAGGCAGTTCTTCCGTTGTATTGTTCATCATCAGCCCCTGAGGCAATCCACCACACCACAGACTAGAGTAGGGTATTACACCACAATGGTGGCCCGAACTAGTATAAACCTCGTGTCCCTTGTGTTGTTCTTCGTGTAGTTTGGATCCCTTGCGAGGCGACGAGACGTGAGTAGGTAGGAGGTGAGATCTCTGCGCGCACCCCAGAGTTCGAACCTAAAGGGTCTGCCGGAACCCGAAATCCGACACTCCTATTCTAGATCTGGAATCAAAAGTGATTGTTTCTAGAAACGGGTCCTTTCTCGAGGAAAAGTTTCTCTTGAAAGAATTGAGTGGGAGGATGGTGGAGACTTGATGAGGTTATTGAACCATCACTTCAACCAATCTGTAGCAGGGCACATGAAGTTGTTCCTGTGGCTCCTACACCAGTTGAAGTAGAAGATGATGATAGTGATCATGAAACTTCGGATCAAGTCACTACCAAACTTTGTAGGTCAACAAGGACGCGTACTGCTTCGGAGTGGTACGGTAATCCTGTCTTGAAGGTCATGTTGCTAGACAACAATGAACCTACGAGCTGTGGAGAAGTGATGGTGAGCCCGGATTCTGACAAATAGCTCGAAGCCATAAAATCCGAGATAGGATCCATGTATAAAACAAAGTGTAGACTTTGGAAGAACTACTTGACTACGATGAGACTTTCTCACTCGTAGAGATGCTAAGAGTCTGTTGAAATTATATTAGCAGTTCCTGCATTATTTATGAAATCTTGCATATAGGATGTCAAAACATTGTTTCATCAATGATTTTCTTGAGGAAAGGTTGTATGTGATACAACCAGAAGGTTTTGTCAATCCTAAAAGATGCTAACAAGTATGCAAAGCTCCAACAATCCTTCTAAGGACTGGAGTAAGCATATCGGAGTTGGAATATACGCTTTGATGAGATGATCAAAGATTTTGGGTTTATACAAAGTTTATGAGAAACTTGTATTTCCAAAGAAGTGAGTGGGAGCACTATAGCATTTCTGATGAGTATATGTTCTTGACATATTGTTGATCGGAAATGATGTAGAATTTCTGGAAAACATATAGGGTTATTTGAAAAGTGTTTTTCAATGGAAAACCTGGATTAAGCTACTTGAACATTGAGCATCAAGATCTATAAGGATAGATCAAAATCGCTTGATAGTACTTTCAAATGAATGCGCACAGTGACAAGATTTTGAAGGAGTTCAAAATAGATCGGCAAAGAAGGAGTTCCTGGCTGTGTTAGAAGGTGTGAGTATTGAGTAAGACTCAAGACCTGACCACGGCAGAAGAGAGAGAAAGGACAAAGGTCGTCCCCTATGCTTTAGATGTAGGCTCTATAGTATGCTATGCTGTGTACCGCACCTGAAGTGTGCCTTGCCATGAGTCAGTCAAGGGGTACAAGAGTGATCCAGAAATTGATCACAGGACAACGGTCAAAGTTATCCTTAGTAACTAGTGGACTAAGGAATTTTCTCGATTATGTAGGTGGTAAAAGAGTTCTCCGTACAGGGTTACGTCGATGCAAACTTTGATACTAATCTGGATGACTATGAGTAGTAAACTGGATTCATATAGTAGAACAGTTATTTGGAATAGCTCCAAATAGCGCGTGGTAGCTGCATCTACAAGATGACATAGAGATTTGTAAGGCACACACGGATCTGAAAGGTTCAGACCCATTGACTAATAATCTCTCTCACAAGCGAGATATGATCAAACCCCATGGGTGTTGGATTCATTACAAGCACATAATGATGTGAACTAGATTATTGACTCTAGTGCAAGTGGGAGACTGTTGGAAATATGCCCTAGAGGCAATAATAAAATGGTTATTATTGTATTTCCTTGTTCATGATAATTGTCTATTGTTCATGCTATAATTGTATTAACTGGAAACCGTAATACATATGTGAATACAAAGACCACAACATGTCCCTAGTGAGCCTCTAGTTGACTAGCTAATTGATCAACAGATGGTCATGGTTTCCTGACCATGGACATTGGATGTCATTGATAACGGGATCACATCATCAGGAGAATGATGTGATGGACAAGACCCAATCCTAAGCATAGCACAAGATTGTGTAGTTCGTTTGCTAAAAGCTTTTCTAATGTCAAGTATCATTTCCTTAGACCATGAGATTGTGCAGCTCCCGGATACCGTAGGAATGCTTTGGGTGTACCAAACGTCACAACATAACTGGGTGGCTATAAAGGTACACTACAGGTATCTCCGAAAGTGTCTGTTGGGTTGGCACGAATCGAGACTGGGATTTGTCACTCCATATGACGGAGAGGTATCTCTGGGCCCACTCAGTAATGCATCATCATAATGAGCTCAGTGTGACTAAGTAGTTAGTCGCGGGATCATGCATTACGGAACGAGTAAAGTGACTTGCCGGTAACGAGATTGAACGAGGTATTGGGATACCGGCGATTGAATCTCGGGCAAGTAATGTACCAATTGACAAAGGGAATTGTATACGGGATTGATTAAATCCCCGACATCGTGGTTCATCCGATGAGATCATTGTGGAACATGTGGGAGCCAACATGGGTATCCAGATCCCGCTGTTGGTTATTGTCCAGAGAGCTGTCTCGGTCATGTCTGCATGATTCCAGAACCCGTAGGGTCTACACACTTAAGGTTCGGTGACGCTAGAGTTGTTATGGGAATTAGTGTGCAGTTACCGAATATTGTTCGGAGTCCCGGATGAGATCCTGTACATCAGAGGAGTTCCGGAATGGTCCGGAGGTAAAGATTTATATATGTGAAGTCCTATTTTGGCCATCGGAAAATGTTTAGGATTTTTCGGTATTGTACCGGGAAGGCTCTAGAAGGTTCCGGAGTGGGGCCTACCTGCACGGGGGGACCCACATGAACGTGGATAGTGGGGGCAAGGCCCCACACCCCTGGTCAAGGCGCACCAAGATCCCCCTTAGAAGGAATAAGATAATATCCCAAAGGGATAAGATCAAGATCCCTAAAAGGGGGGACAACAATCGATGGGGAAGGAAATGATGGGATTTCTTTCCTCCCACCTTTGCCAACACCCCAATGGACTTGGAGAGAAAGAAACCAGCCCCCTCCACCCCTATATATAGTGGGGTGGCACATGGGAGCTTCACCCCTTGCCCCTGGCGTAGCCCTCCCCCTCTCCAACTCCACCTCCTCCTCAGTAGTGCTTGGCGAAGCCCTGCCGGAGAACTGCAAGCTCCACCACCACGCCATCGTGCTGCCGGAGCTCTCCCTCAACTTATCCTCTCCCCTTGCTGGATCAAGAAGGAGGAGACGTCCCCGGGCTGTACGTGTGTTGAACGAGGAGGCGCCGTCGGTTCAGTGTTAGATTGGATCTTCTGCGATTTGAATCGCCGCGAGTACGACTCCCTCATCCGCGTTCTAGTGACGGTTTCGCTTAGCGATCTTCAAAGGTATGAAGATGCTCATCCTCTCCCTCTCTTGTTGCTAGAATCTCCATAGATTGATCTTGTTGATGCGTAGAAAATTTTGAATTATTGCTACGTTCCCCAACAGTGGCATCATGAGCCAGGTTTATGCATAGATTCAATGCACGAGTAGAACACAAAGTAGTTGTGGGCGATGATTTGTTCAATTTTCTCACCATTACTAGTCTTATCTTGATTCGGCGGCATTGTGGGATGAAGCGGCCCGGACCGACCTTACACGTACGCTTACGTGAGACAGGTTCTACCGACTGACATGCACTTGTTGCATAAAGGTGGCTAGCGGGTGCCAGTCTCTCCCACTTTAGTCGGATCGGATTCAATGAAAAGGGTCCTTATGAAGGGTAAATAGCAATTGGAATATCACCATTGTGGCTTTTGCGTAGGTAAGAAACGTTCTTGCTAGAAACCCATAGCAGCCACATAAAACATGCAACAACAATTAGAGGATGTCTAACTTGTTTTTGCAGGGTATGCTATGTGATGTGATATGGCAAAAAGAATGTGATGAATGATATATGATGTATGAGATTGATCAAGTTCTTGTAATAGGAATCACGACTTGCATGTCGATGAGTATGACAACCGGCAGGAGCCATATGAGTTGTCTTAATTTATTGTATGACCCGCGTGTCATTAAAAACACCATGTAATTACTTTACTTTATTGCTAACTGTTAGCCATAGTATTAGAAGTAATAGTTGGTGAGACAACTTCATGAAGACACGATGATGGAGATCATGGTGTCATGCCGGTGACGAAGGTGATCATGTCGTGCCTCAAAGATGGAGATCAATGGCGCAAGATGATATTGTCCATATCATGTCACTTTATGATTTGCATGTGATGTTTGTCATGTTTACATCTTTTTTGCTTAGAACGACGGTAGCATAAATAAGATGATCCCTCACTAAAATTTCAAGAAAGTGTTCCCCCTAACTATGCACCATTGCGATAGTTCATTGTTTCGAAGCACCATGAGATGATCGGGTGTGATAGATTCTAACATTCGCATACAACGGGTTTAAGCCAGATTTACACACGTGAAACACTTAGGTTGACTTGACGAGCCTATCATGTACAGACATGGCCTCGGAACACAAGAGACCGAAATGTCGAACATGAGTCATATAGTAGATACGATCAACATGAAGATGTTCACCGATGAAGAAAGCAATAGCAATATACTAAACGATCAAGTGCTAAGCTAATGGAATGGGTCAAGTCAATCACATCATTCTCCTAATGATTTGATCCCGTTTATCAAATGACAACTCATGTATATGGTTAGGAAACCTTAACCATCTTTGATTAACGAGCTAGTCAAGTAGAGGCATACTAGGGACACTATATTGTCTATGTATTCACACATGTATTATGTTTCCGGTTAATACAATTCTAGCATGAATAATAAACATTTATCATCAAATAAGGAAATAAATAATAACTTTATTATTGCCTCTAGGGCATATTTCCTTCACATGTCACTCTTGATTTATTGCATCTCCCGGTACACCGTCGGAGGCATCCACATAGAGTCATATTTTGTTCTAAGTATTGAGTTGTAAGTAAATAAAAGTGTGATGATCTTCATTATTAGAGCATTGTCCCAAGTGAGGAAAGGATGGTGGAGACTATGATTCCCCCACAAGTCAGGATGAGACTTCGGACTTTATAAAAAATAAAAGAGGCCAAAGAAGACCAAATGAAAAAAGAGAGGCCAAAGAAGCACACCAAAATAAAAAATAAAAAAAGAGAGAAAAAGAGAGAAGGGACAATGTTACTATCCTTTTACCACACTTGTGCTTCAAAGTAGCACCATGATCTTCATGATAGAGAGTCTCTTATGATGTCACTTTCATATACTAGTGGGAATTTTTCATTACAGAACTTGGCTTGTATATTTCAATGATGGGCTTCCTCAAAATGCCCTAGGTCTTCGTGAGAAAGCAAGTTGGATGCACACCCACTTAGTTTCTTTTGTTAAGCTTTCATAAATTTATAGCTCTAGTGCATCTGTTGCATGGCAATCCCTACTCACTCACATTGATATCTATTGATGGGCATCTCCATAGCCTGTTGATACGCCTAGTTGATGTGAGACCATCTTCTTCTTTTTGTCTTCTCCACAACCACCATTCTATTCCACATATAGTGCTATGTCCATGGCTCAATCTCATGTATTGCGTGAAAATTGAAAAAGTTTTAGAAAATCAAAGTATGAAACAATTGCTTGGCTTGTCATCGGGGTTGTGCATGATTTAAATATTTTGTGTGATGAAGATAGAGCATAGCCAGACTATATGATTTTGTAGGGACAACTTTCTTTGGCCATGTTATTTTGAGAAGACATTATGACGTATTAGTATGCTTGAAGTATTACTATTCTTAAGTCAATATGGACTTTTATTTTGAATCATTTGGATCTGAACATTCATGCCACAATAAAGAAAATTACATTGAGAATTATGCTAGGTAGCATTCCACATCAAAAATTCTGTTTTTATCATTTACCTACTCGAGGACGAGCAGGAATTAAGCTTGGGGATGCTTGATACGTCTCCAACGTATCTATAATTTTTGATTGTTCCATGCAATTATATTACCCGTTTTGGATGTTTATGGGCTTTACTATACACTTTTATATCATTTTTGGGACTAACCTACTAACCGGAGGCCCAGCCCAAATTGCTGTTTTTTTGCCTATTTCAGTATATCGAAGGAAAGGAATATCAAACGGAGTCCAAACGGAATGAAACCTTCGGGAGCGATCTTTTTGGAACAAACGCAATCCAGGAGACTTGGAGTGGACGTCAAGAAGCACCCGAGGAGGCCACGAGGGTGGTCGGCGCGCCCTAGGGGGGCGTGCCCCCTGCCTCGTGGGCCCCTCGTGGCTCCCCTGACCGACTTCCTTCGCCTATATATATCTACGTTCCCCGAAAACATCCAGGAGCACCACGAAAACCTATTTCCACCGCCGCAACCTTCTGTACCCGTGAGATCCCATCTTGGAGCCTTTTCCGGTGCTCCGCCGAAGGGTTAATCGATCACGGAGGGCCTCTACATCATCGCCAAGGCTTCTCCGATGAGTTGAGTAGTTTACCATAGACCTTCGGGTCCATACTTATTAGCTAGATGGCTTCTTCTCTCTCTTTGAATCTCAATACAAAGTTCTCCTCGATCTTCTTGGAGATCTATTCGATCTAACTCTTTTTACGGTGTATTTGTCAAGATCCAATGAATTATGGGTTTATGATCAAATTTATCTATGAGAAATATTTGAATCTCATCTGAATTCTTTTATGTATGATTGGTTATATTTGCAAGTCTCTTCGAATTATCAGTTTGGTTTGGCCTACTAGATTGATCTTTCTTGCAATGGGAGAAGTGCTTAGCTCTGGGTTCAATTTTGCGGTGTCCTTTCCCAGTGAGAGCAGGGGCAGCAAGGCACGTATTGTATTGTTGCCATTGAGGATAAAAAGATGGGGTTTATATCATATTGTTGAGTTTATCCCTCTACATCATGTCATCTTGCTTAATGTGTTACTCTGTTCTAATAAACTTAATACTCTAGATGCATGCTGGATAGCGGTCGATGTGTGGAGTCATAGTAGTAGATGCAGAATTGTTTCGATCTACTTGTCGCGGACGTGATGCCTATATACATGATCATGCGTAGATATTCTCATAAGTATGCGCTTTTCTATCAATTGCTCGGTAGTAATTTGTTCACCCACCGTAATACTTATGCTATCTTGAGAGAAGCCACTAGTGAAACCTATGGCCCCCGGGTCTATTTTCCATCATATAATTTTCTAATCTACTTTATTTTGCATCCTTTACTTTTTAATTTATATCATAAAAACACCAACAATATTTATCTTATCTTATTATCTCAAGTGGCCGTGAAGGGATTGACAACCCCTTTATCGCGTTGGTTGCGAGGTTCTTGTTTGTTTGTATAGGTACGAGGGACTTGCGTGGAGCCTCCTACTGGATTGATACCTTGGTTCTCAAAAACTGAGGGAAATACTTACGCTACTTTGCTGTATCACCCTTTTCTCTTTAAGGAAAAAACCAACGCATGCTCAAGAGGTAGCAACGTGGTCGGTCATGGTGTCACTGGCGGAGGCAAGGACGCGGTTTCTAAGCTGCGGGTGGGGGCTTTTCGATTTTGACGCCGCTTAGATTGGGAGGCAACCTCGCTAGAGGTGGGGATGACATGGAGAGTCGTGGCGTCACAACTAGAGACTAGGCAGGGACCGGAAGAGGGAGAATGTTGCCTAATTGTCGGATTTTAATCCAGTGCTTGGAGCATACTCGACTTATCCAAAGTTTTCAAGAACAAAAATGCTTCTTTCCACTAGGAACAAAAAAACAAAGAAAACCAAAACAGAACAAAAAAAAGAAGAAAGAAAAGACCAGTGAAAACCAACAAAAAACAAAGAAAACCAAAGAAAGAGCCAGTAAAAATCTATAAAGAAACGAAGAAAACTAGACAAGAGACAAAGAAAAGAAATAAAATCAAACAAAAAACGAAAAAAAACGCAGCGGTGACACAACCAGTGTGCGAAGGAGTGCTAGAAATGGTTCGATCTAAGACTATACGGGCAAATGAAAACCTTCAGGGGAGATGGTACGTACTCTCGCTAAAAACGAGATACCAGTTTGTGCCATAGGCCCGCTCGCATACAGGGGTTTTCAGAATGAGACAACAGTTTGTGCCGCCCATTAGAAGGTACAGTTAAATTTCTCTATGAAAGCAACTTTAGACGGTGCCCATTAAAACAAGACAGTGCATTTATTTCACTATATCTTTTGAATAAAATCATAATAAGGAGCGTAGGCATGTGATACAAAAGAAATGTTCATGTCTATCAAAATGAATATCCGTGTATTTCAAAACAAACGTTCATGTATTTAAAGGAAATAGCACGTGAAAGGAAAATTCTTGTCTTGCAAAAAGAAATTTCACGTGTATCAAACTGTGTTCTTATACATCAAAAGAAATGTCCATGTATTTGAAAATAGATAATGTATCTTAGGATAAATATTCATATATCTTAACCAAACTTGAACATGTTTAAAAAACACATGTTCCAAAAGAAGTATCTTTGTATCTCATACAAAATATTATTACATTCATGAAAACATAGAATAAAAATGTAAATGGTAAATGATTTTAAAATAGGGTAATCTAAAAAAATAAAATAAATGTGAAATTAGGGAAAAGTCAATAGAAAAATGTTGACATTTTACCTCCCTAATTGTTTGTTTTTGCAATTTGGGGGTGGGGGTGGGGTGGGCGGGTGCAAATGATATGAGCCTAACACAGTGATCTATAACTAAAAAACAATGTATTTGCCATTTTGGCCGTTGTTTGAAAATGCAAAGAAAATCGAACAATTTAGAATTTAAAGAAAAGATGAAGAGGCGAGGTGTGCATGAAGCTTTGAGGCTGATACTGGGGTGACGTGGTCGGTCGTGGTGTCACTGGCGTAGGCAAGGAGCGGTTTCTAAGCTGCAGGTGGGGGCTTTTCGATTTTGACGCCGCTTAGATTGGGAGGCAACCTCGCTAGAGGTGGGGATGACATGGAGAGTCGTGGCGTCGCAACTAGAGACTAGGCAGGGATGGGAAGAGGGAGAAGGTTGCCTAATTGTCAGATTTTTATCCAGTGCTTGGGGCATACTCGACTTATACAAAGTTTTCAAGAACAAAAATGCTTCTTTCCACTAGGGGCGACGACCAAATCCTAGTGCGCGCCACCGCCTCCCCTGCCCCCTTCGCCACCAGCAGAGAAGGCCTCCTGGGAAGGCTGCATGGTCGTCAAAGCCGATGGCGGCGGTGATCCTCTATTCTGCCTCCATGCGGGGACCTCTAGATTCCCATGCGACGACTTTAGGTGGAGCAAAGCGATATCTCTTCGGCGAGCAGCGTTCGTGGGTGCCACTACACCTCCTCGGCCCTGCAGGCGGCAAATGTTGGAGGATGATGCATTCGTTTTTTTTTCATGTATAAGGTGATTATCATTTTTAATTCCTAGCCGATTGGGGGCTTTGTTAATTTTAAGTCGAATTCGTCTCAAGCTTTCATTCTGCGAAGTTGAATTACGCAGATTTTTTTCGGCGCATCAATGAAATGAATAGTACTTGGCGTCGTGGTGGAGCACAACATCAGGGCGGGGTCTTGGCGTTTATAAGGCCTGAGGCAAAACTACAAGCCGGGGCCCCTCAATATAACTATGAAAGTAATATTGGTGTGCGTATAGTGTTTTCTCGCAAATAATATAGTTATAAATAAACAATTCAAGTGTGTCCCAAAGCAATATTTGTATTTAATACTTTATACATAACACATTAAAATTCGTTCTAATATTCCTAGATGCACACCTGCATAGTCACAATGATGATATCAATATCAATCTCATCAAATATTTTATTTAACTCTCCTAGGACATGACTGGTCTCAAATGTCTATAAAAAATTGTAAATTATGAAAGTTTTTTTAGGCCGGTGACATGGTTAGATGCATGGTGTATCAGTCAAAGTCAATTGCACGCCACTTATCCAGAATTTCTTTGTGGGAGACTTAAAAATTCTTGCAAATTTGGTGCAACAATTTTTTAGTTCAAGCTCTTCCCACTTTAAAGTAGTGAACTAATTGAAAACGAAAATATGCTACATAATTTTCCTCCATGACTAGAGTTTGTGAAACTACTTGTCTACTTGATGCAGAAATTAGCTGTGTGAAGTAGAATGATGGTACGACTCCTTATTTAGCTTAACTTTCCACTTGAATCTTATTATGGTTTATGGGGATGACCAGAATGATGGTACGACTCCTTATTTAGCTTAACTTTCCAGGGTATATCAGGATAACCCTCTCCCATGTGTGGTGGGTGGTGATTTAATCTGAATAGAAATAGCTCTAAAAACAAACCCTCTGGCTTTGACCATTGGAGTTTTGTGTTTAATGCCATTATAGAACATGCTGGGCTGAGAGAGCATCCTTTGAGTGTGAGGAAATTACTTGGGCTAACAATTTAATTGACCCAACCTGTGAGAAACTTGTTAGAATTTTAATTTGTCCTGTATGGGAAGAAAAGTATCCAGTTGCTATGGTGCAAGCTTTGGAGAGAGAAATGGCTGACTACACTCCTCTTATTTTGGAGACTGGGTCACATAGTATCACTAAACCCATCTTGAGATTTGAAAATTAGTGGATGTTAAGAGGGCTTTATAGAATTTTTCACCAAAACTTGGATCACTGAGGGCTCCAATATCGAAAGATGGTAGAAGAAAAGGAGAATGATGAGACAGAAAATTAAGGGATGGAACTTAAATGCATGTGCTTTATATATAAAACATAAAAAGAGATTCTGGATAAACTGGATGCCATTGATAAAAGTGTCGAGGTTATTGGTTTATCTGCTTATGATAGAAATGGGCATATTGCACTCAGAGAACAAGTGAATAAATTGCTAAAACGGGATGAGTTAAATTGACTTCACATATATAAAGATAAAGAAATCAGGGAGGCTGATTGTAATAAAAGGTGTTACCATGCTAACGCAAATGGGAGAAGGAGTAAAAACAGAATCTTATCTTTGGAACAAGATGGAGGAGTAATCGAGGGAGAAGATAATTTGATGCAGTACATTGCTGACTTTTATAAAAAATACTATTTGTACATGCTAATGTTTGCACTATTGCTTTAAACATTCAAGAAGTAGTGGAAATTGATCCACGGAAGGTTGTAGGATTGGTGGAACCTTTTTCCATGGAAGAGATACACTCTGTTGTTTTTCCCAAGGAAAAAAATAGAAGCCCTGGTCCTGATGGTTTCCCTATTGAATTTCATTAGCATTTTTGGGATGTGATCAAAAGGGTCTCAAGGGATTGCTTGATGATTTCCATGGGGTAGGTTGTATATCTCCAGACTTAATTATGGAATTATTACTTTGGTGCCCGAAACTAAAGATGCAAAACAAATACATAAATTTAGACTTGTTTGTTTGCTTAATTTCAGTTTCAAAATTATAACAAAAAATTCTAATGAATAAACTAAGTATGGTGGTGGATCTTGTTATCTCTCATACTCAAACTGCCTTCATAAAAGGTAGATACTGTCGGGTGGTTGGTGCAACATATGCCAAAGGATGGCTAATCATTGTGGGAGCTAGTAAGATGTCGCCGGTGCATGGAAACGGGATAAGGTGTAGACATGCACGCCGGCGAATCTTACCCAGGTTCGGGCTCTCCTAGGAGATAACACCCCTAGTCCTGCTCTGCGGGGTCTCTGCATGATCACTAGATCAATAAGGACTACAAGATTGCTCCTTGAGCTGTTTGGCTAGAGGAGGAAGAAGGGCAAGGCTTAGCTCTACTCCTCTCTCTACGTGGGTGTGTAATCTAAGAGGCTCAACTCTTTGCATGGGTGCCCTGGGGGTTTGTATAGGCCTACCCCCCAGGGGTACAATGGTAATCCGGCTAGACGTAGGCCCAGGCCGTCAGTGTCTATGGTTGCCGGCTTCTCTGCCGGCCACTGGGGCCCGCCACCTGGTGGGTCCCGCCGGCTGCTAGGCTCTCGGCCGATAGGTTGGGCCCACCGCCTGTGGCCCCTGTTGGCTGCTCATTACTGTAGCCTTGCCCCTGATGACAAGGACTTGGTCAGGGATAGCATGGCTACAGTACCGCCGCCTGGTGGGCGTTCACTGTAGCCACACCCTGTCTTATTTGGTTAATGGCGCAAAAACTTCTAGGAAAGGGAAGGGCCGGCTGTCGGGAGTTGGCCTCCCCCCATGCCGACTGTTCTGGGCATGCCATCTTTTGGTATCTCACAGACAGGTAGGGCCCACCGCCTACGGGTCGTACCGGCAGCCCGTCCTGGGAGCATGGCTGGTGTGCCATGGGTGATGTCATGGTCAGCGTGGCAACAGTGCCGCGCCGGGCTATGGATGGCCGCCCGGTACGCTGCACTGTGGCCATGCTCGCTCTGGGATTCGGGGGTGGTAGGCTGCGTTGTAGCCACGCCCTGTCCCGTCGCCATTATGTGGGTGCAAACTTTGAGGGCGCAAGGGTGGGCCACCTGCTAGGAGTCGGCCACTTTGGTGGCCGCCTGCTAGGAGTCGATCCACTCTGGGGCCGCTCTTTGGGTCTTGCCGCCTTCCTGCAGCCGGCCTCTTGGACCAGCTGACCATAAGAAGGCGGCCCTTTGTCTTGGATGCTTGAGGGGCACAGCCGACCCCGATGTCTTGAAACGTCACGGGGAGCAGATAAGGCTATCCGTGGTCATTTGCTCCGATAGTAGTCCCGAAGCTGGTTGGGCATCGCGGCTGAAAGGGCGAGAGGCCTCAGCAGCTTCCCACTCTGAAGAGCCGACAGCTAGGAGTCGCCTGCGACCAGGCGCGCCGCCTGGTGATTTCGAAACGCGAAGATGGCAGTTAGGTGGTGCCCTCACCGGGCGTCGAGCCAGCCGCCCGCCGTCCGTGCGCCACGCGGCGCCAGCCGACTGGCCTGGCCTGCCAGTCCATGCGCGCGACGGGACGTCGCCACAGGCTAGGGCCCGCCACTACTGCGCCTTGGCCCACGCACTGATCCGCTGTGGCCGAGGCGGATAGTTGGCATTCCGGGAGTGGTAAATGCATGCCATTATGGCGCGATAAACGCGGGGTCATGGGGACGTGGGCGCAGTTAATCCCACAACCCCCACGCCTCGCCCCCTCGGCTTCACCGTCTGGGGCTATAAGTAGGGGGAGGAGGGGAGCGGTAGACGCACACATGCCCTTCTCCTCCTTTGCCATCTTCTTACTTCCTCTCTTTGCTGTCGCTGCAGTTCGCCGCCGCCGTCTCCAGTCAGCCCACAGCGCTGCTGCTTCGCTGGGGGTTCACGAACTCGCCGCTGCACCTCTCCTCTGCCAAGCTTCAAGCGCTCATGGCGCTCTCCAGAGCGTGGGACGGATCCAGCGTCCATGAGGATCACATCACTTTCCTCCGCCAGACACGGCGGCTGCCCGACGAGGATTTCGTGAAGGTACGCCTGGCGCCCGAGAGGGAGATCTCGCCGGCGCCGGAGAAAGGTGAGCGCGTCATCTTCCGATCACACTGCCTGCGCGGGTTCGGCCTGCCGGCGAGCGGCTTCCTCCGCTCCTTCCTCTAGTTCTATGGACTCCAGCCACACCACCTCACGCTGAACACTGTGGTGCTGCTGTCGGCCTTCGTCACTCTCTGCTAAGGCTACCTCAGCATCCTCCCCAGCCTCGAGCTCTCGGGAGAGTTCTTCTACACCAAGCTCGGCACCTACACCAAGGGAAAGGCGACGTAGTGCGGCGCCTTCATCGCGGTGCGAAGGCCGGCTGCTGACAACCCCTTCTCGTCCATTAGCTTGACACAGTCGGTCAAGCTATGGCAACAATCATACTTCTACGTCAAGAACGTCCATCCTTGGCCGACTTCATCAGCCTGCCAGCTTACGCAGCCGGACCGCCGGCTGAACCCCGCTCCAACTGGGCATACATACCAAAGACGCTATCAGCCGCCTCCGCCACCGCCGTTGAGCGGCTCAAGGTGATGACGAGGATGGAAGGCCTCACGGGGTCGGACTTGTTGACCGCCTTCGTGGCGTGCCGAGTGCTTCCCCTTCAAGGCCGGTCTCATATGATCTGCTAGATGAGCGGGCAGCGAGACCCATGCCGGATGAGCACCAAGGAGATGCCACGCGCGGAGGCGGCTCATCTGGTGAACCATATCTCAAACTACAAGCTCCCGATGGAGGAGTGGCAGTTCGGCAAGGAGCCTTACTCACGCGCGCACCCACCACCTGCGGTAAGTCTTCAACTCCTTCTCTTTTCTTTTTGGTTGCTGGGTTCTCATCTGCCGTCTGACCAGTCGTCCGTGAAGCAGAGCTCCATCACCCAGTCGTCTGCCGCCGCCGCAGGGCAGGGCCATGAATATCTCCCCGATCGAGCGGTGAGTAACATGGACGACCCCGACTTGGGGGCGGCCGCCCTGGAAGAAGACGACGCCACGGGCGATGGTGGCGGAGCAGGCGGCTCTGGAGGTGGAGGCGGCCTCGACGACTGGCCAGATGACGACGATGAGGAGAACGCGTCGCGCTGCGAGCCGGTCACCGACCGGGCGGGCGCGAGCTCATCAGCCGCGTCGGCTGCCCAAGTGGCGCACAGAAACGCCGGGTCGCGCCGTTGATGTACGACAACCGGCCGAAGAAGCCCAAGGGCTCGGCGGCATCAACCAAGCGGGAGGAGGCCGCCGCGCAGGCGAACCGTTTCCGGAAGGTCGTGAAGCAGCCCCCAACGGTGTCTGCGTAAGTATTTGATTCCTTCTCGCGTCCCTTCTTCTTTTTTCCTCGCAGCTTCATTCTGAGCTCTTTTTCATTTTGCTTGATTCAGTGCCCCACATTCTCTTGAGCGGTCCGACGCCACCTCCGTGGTTCGGGCGGCGGAGGGCTCCGCCAACGCCCGCCACATGGACCCGTGCACCGAGCTTCTGGCGGCGACGGAGAGGAACGCGCAGGAGGCGTGTGAGGAGCAGGAGGCGGAGCGGCAGAAGGCGGCGGCGGCCAAGGCGGCGCAGGAGGAGGTGGATGCGACCGCAATGGCGCAAGCCAATCCCGCGACCAAGGCCCAGGCGGACACCACGGCCAAGGCGCAGGTGGAATAGGCCGCACGCGGCCAAACCCCGCAACTCGTCATCCTCCTCCACGCCGTGCCACCCGCCCCTGAAGTTTTGGCGCCGCCTGAAGGAGCTGGCGGCGACCAACCGGCCATGAAGAGGCAGCGAGGCGATGGCAACGCCTTGGGGGCGGAGGTGCCTCTGCCGGCGCCGACTGCCAAGTAGCAAGGCGGCCAGCCTAACGCACCACCTGTGCCGCCGGCTGGCGGTGAACTGGCGGCGGGGGCAGACCCGGCGATCCGCTCTTGTGACACCCCAAAAATTTGGCCTTGTTTTAATGAATTAATTTTTTTTCAGGAATTAAAACTTTGGATATCTGAGCTCCTTTTTGATTTTTTTAATCATTTCCTTCCCTGTGATGATGAGTTTTTCCCAAAGAGAATTTTTTTTCAAATATGTCATTGGACTTGTTTAACCTCTCAAGAAAAACTTTCCTTTTATCAGTATAACTAATTAAATAATTAAGTTGCTTGATCTTTATTTTCTTGAAAATGGTTTTTCAAGGTTAAATGGCCATATTTGAACTACAACCATTTGATAGATTCACTTAAAATTTCCACAAAAATTTGGAGATGTCATATGATGTTTTTAAATCACATTTATGCAAAAATATATTTTATTCATGAAATATTTTGAGCCCTACACTCAATTTTTCTTCTCTGGTCCAGAGTGCATTTTGCACTACAACTCCTTTAAATAATTCTTTCTAGCCTCCACCAAAATTATGGGATGATGGTAATGGCCTAAGATTCCACATTATGCAAAAACCTAGTGCTGTTCTTTAAAAATATTGAGTGAATCAACCTCATTTCCATTCTGGACCAACTTGATGGTTTGTACAACAACCATATTTTTACTTGCTCGTTAACCCTTGATTATTTCTCCTACTTGTAGTCCTCCATGTTAAACCCTTAAGTGCAGGAGCATGCACCTTTTGGATCATTTTTGGTCCATGAAATAATGCTATTTATTTCCTGTCCAGAATTGTAGTTTTGCAAAACTTACACTAGCAAGCTTCTACTTTTGGCCAACTAACCTCACCACCCTCTTGTACATCTAAAGAGACCACCATCTGGAGTTTTTGGCCACTCCAAGACCTGCCTAAGTGCCCTTAGCATTTTGTCAAACACCCTACGGGCATGATCTGTTTTGACATGAGTTTTGGCATTGCACTGTGAACCTGATCCCCTGACCAAACCAACTTGTCCACTGATCTCCTTGCAAGCCCAAACCTAGACCTGTTAACCCCCAGCCTCAACCGCGACCTCTAGCATGCTCTGGCATTTCGTCGAGCACACTCAGTGCATGCACGGGACGCGCCCAGAGCACGCGTATTGCACGACCCGTGCGCCCGAGCCGACCCGCTGGCCCCCTGGCTTTGGCCCACACGGCAGCACCTCACCACGCACTCCCCGCCTCGCAGCATCGCGCCAAACCACCCTGGCACGCTACAGCGCCGCCGCCAGGGCGTTCTTGGCGGCACTCCGGCGTCCGCAGTGGCTCCAGCCACGGGCAGCGCTGCCCAAACCCCTCCCGCTCGCCACCTGGCCCCTGGAGCAGTGCGAGCTCATCCGCGGCCATGTCCTCTAGCGCTCGTCGCCGCCACGATGCCCTGCTGCTACAGAACGTCGGTTCGCCGGAAGCTTATCCACGGCCGCCGCGGAACCGCCTTGCCTCGCTTATAAATGGACGCCCCGGGCCGTTCCCGCACACGGGCAACCTCAGGCCACCCCAATGACGCTTTCCCAGCTCGCCAATCGACCCAGGAGAGCTTTCTTCCTCATCTCCGGCAACTCCTGCCGCCGCCACCGCCCCGGCCAATCCGGCACCTCCAGTACCTCCCCCTCTCCATTCTCTTCGCCAGAAACTTCCTCATCCTCCCGTGAACCCTTCCCCCTACTCGATTTTGATCGGGAACCACCGCCGCCTCAAAACCACTTTACCACCGAAGCTTCCCTCCGCCGCGGAGCTCGCCGCCGGCGATTTCCTCCACCTCCGACGACCCTACGACTACCGGAGTGACCACCTCGGCCCCCTGAATCCGCTGGTGGCCTCAGCTTTCCGAACGGAGCCACCGTTCGCCGGCGATGATCGCCGGAGCCCCGCTCCACTCGGGCAGAGGAGGGAGACGACGCGGGCGACTGGTCAAACCTGACCAGTGGGCCAGGCGGGCCCACCGTCAGAGACCCAGCGCCGGTCCACGTGGTTAAGTGGAGGCGTAAAGCCTCAAGTACGCCTCCTCTGCACCGAAAGCGTAATCTCGTTTGAAACGTTTTCTTTTCTGTTTTATTTTAAAAACAGATTTGACCAAATCTTTGACTGGCTATAACTTTTTAAATATAAGTCCAAATGAACTGATTCTTTTCCTACCTCTCTCAAATTTCACCTAGTTTATTTTAAGATTTATTTGAAAAAAATTCAGAACAACTTTTGGTGCTGTTTTTATTTTGTGTGTTAATTCTTTTATATTGCTAAAATAGGATTTTTGAAGAGAGGAGAAATGTTTCAAGTTTTGGAGTGCACCCTGCCTTTCCACACATTGAAGGCAAGCATTCTGAACCCCGGCATAATATTTTTTGTGTGTTCGATGACACGTTCATAACATCACCTCACTTTGGAGAAACTTGTTATTTCATGTGATATGATCATATGCATGGGTGCATGTTATTGATTTCCATGCTGTTGGAAATGGACACACTTGTGATGATAATCACCCTCATGTGCCTTGCATGCATACCGGCAGGAACCCGGGAAAACCTCTGCCTTGGGTAGGCATGAGTTTGTCGCCGGTCTCCGTCGGGATGGTTATGTCTGGTATGGCATGGCAAGGTGATATGAGCGGTGACTCTGTTGGATGAAATATATTCGTCATGCTAATCATGCAGGGAATACTTAAACCTCCTGAGTCGACCGTAGATCGAGTCTTGTGCCAGTAACCCCATACTTGTTTCGTACTACCACTCGTCTCTACAGCAAGTAGAGTACGGTTCAGTAAGTTGTCAACCTCTTTCTAGCACACACCGTACAGAGAGGCCATGGTGGAAGATACCGGTTGTAGCTGGTAGGCAGGCCACCTGGTCCGGGGGCATGGGTGTTTCCGGTTGGGACCGAGAGGGGAGGCCACCCCTTAGAGCGCGCGATATAAATTTGATCCCATGCTACGCGAGGTTGTAGCCTCCCCACTTAGAGTTTGCTTAACAGGTGTCGTGGGTGATTCCAGACACGTGTGAGATAAGCTGGTGTGTGCAAGTTAGGTGTGTTTTCAACAAAAAGACCGTAGACGGAATTAGTCCCGATGGACTAAAGAAATCCGTTACTCGTGGGTAAAGAGTACACCCTCTGCAGAGATTAAACCTATTCGAATAGCCGTGTCCATGGTTAAGGATTACAGTCTGGGATGGGTCAAGTGTCGGTCTTAGTGTCGGTCTTCGGAGGTGAAACTGTTAACCAGGAATGGAATTACTACTCGTGACTTGTGATAACTATGATTATTATTATTGTTGACTAACCCGTGATATTATTGTTATTATCGAGTATCTCTGGGATGGTTCTACCTCCGGGATATTCACTATGATCATTTTTTTAAAGCCCTTTATGTGGTGTCGCTCAGACGCCCGACTGTGGCATTTCTTTTAAAGCCCTTTATGTGGTGTCGCTCAGACGCCCGACTGTGGCATTTCTTTTAAAGCCCTTTATGTGGTGTCGCTCAGACGCCCGACTGTGGCATTTCTTTTAAAGCCCTTTATGTGGTGTCGCTCAGACGCCCGACTGTGGCATTTCTTTTAAAGCCCTTTATGTGGTGTCGCTCAGACGCCCGACTGTGGCATTTCTTTTAAATCCCTTTATGTGGTGTCGCTCAGACGCCCGACTGTGGCATTTCATTTAAAGCCCTTTATGTGGTGTCACTCAGACGCCCGATTGTGGCATTTCTTTTAAAGCCCTTTATGTGGTGTCGCTCAGACGCCCGACTGTGGCATTGCTTGTTATTTGTTTCATAAATTTTAATACTACCATGTTATTGCATTTTTATAAATAACTTGCTTGCACGCATCAGAGTTTCATTTATCTTTTGTGACTGACGTCATGAGCATAAAATATTTTCAGCACATCATTGTTATATTATACCTGTGTTCATAATGTTTGCGAGTACATTCAAAGTACTCACTGGCTTGTCCCTGGCTATTGTCTTGGCCAGATTTTCTTGCACGAAGAGGAGCGACGCGATGACAGCCCCGGAACCTAAGTAATGGAGATAGCAGCCTCGCGAAGATAGGAGTTAACCTGGTCAGCTGTTCCCGTGGGAAATGGAGTCCCATAGACACTGATGTTTCACAACCGCTTCCGCCATCAACCACTAGAAACCATTTGTTGTACTCACAGGCCAGAATGGTCTTGTACTACATATTTGTATTCTGCTTGGAATTTCTGTATCAAGTTGGAGCCTCATCAGCTAACAGTAATCCTGGGGCTGATGAGCACGACGGTCTTTTCTGGAAATTTATGTCCGGAGAACCGGTCGTGGCAGACTTGGTATCAGAGCCAGGCTAACCATTGGCTAATCCTATCTTAGCCAGGTCGAAAAACTTAGGCAAACCAACCCACCAGACCTTAACCAAACCCCAGCCAAGCTTCTCGTGCAAGATAGCCACACAGTGACCCAACACCTTTTGGCAGTCGGTGCCCAACCTATCAACCTAACCTGTCGCTCTTGCGCTAGTGACCGGCCCCTAAATAGTCCTTTCTCGCAAGCGTGCGAAGGAAGACTCCGTCCCCTTTTTCCTATAAAGAGGGGCACGCTAGCCCCAACACAGCACAGCACAGCCGCTACCCCAAACCGAGCCACAATGCCTGGCCCTGTCGTGCACAATGAAACCACAGCAACCAACCTTGGAGGTTTTGTGACCATACTCGCAAACCTCACCCGTCGTGCCTATGCGTTAGAAGAGCCACCAGAATTTGTTGTGTACCAAGGACCCATGAGCGGTGGAGACCGTCAATTCTGGGCCACTGTACACATGTACGGTAGGGGTATAGCACCCGAGCGCCCCTACAGGTTCACCGGAAGAACAACTTCCTTTGAGCCACAAGCCATACAACTAGCGGCTCGAGAGGCTATAGTTCATCTCAGGCACTTGTCGCCCAGAGTTAACTGTCGCTCATTCCACTACTACCCCAGACGTGAAGGGTATGGTAGACCACCCCAAGTTGCCAACGGAGATCACGAGACGGACCCCGCATTGTTGCACCTAGTGCGCTATGTAAGTGCACTAGAGGCACTGTTCGACCAAATCACCATTGATTTAATTACAGCTCGTGGAGAGCTGGTTCGTCGAGCCCCGGCGAGAGAAGGAAACGAGCCCAACACCGACAACCCAGTCGTGCTGTTTGGACAACCGATCGAGACTCCGAGATCAGCTCCAGCCATCAGCCGAGATGCTTTGATGACCCCAGAAGTGCTTCGTCGCCTTTTGGGAGCACACTCCAACGGGGTTGTGGCCAACAATCCCCGCGATGGTCATCATCACTACCCCAACCCTGCAGTTCCTCCGCCATCTCCGACTAATCCCGGCAGTGAGACACGTGGAGAAGCCTCGACATCCACCAGGCGCGCCCGTTTAGACATTAATGAGGTAGACTAAGCCGTACGAGTAGTACCGAGTCTCAGTGTATCCTCACTTTGTAAACGTGCGACCGTGTATATTAATGCAGCCTGTCGTTGTGCCTCTGTTTTAATAGTGGCCTTGCATTTTTTGGTCAGCGCATAGTTGCATATTTTTCCGGGCACAACTACCAAAACCAACCCGACGACAACCACAGTAACGCGTCTCTTTATGAGATATGTGTATCTCTGACACTGACCCGACCTTTGGAGCTAAGCTGGCAAATTTTTTATCTTTCACCACGGTAAAACGATCCGGCTCCATTGCTATATAAAGGCCACCTTGTGACCTTACCCAGCAACCCTCACTTTGTGCACCACACTCACCCTTTTTCCTGTCATGCCGAGCCCCAGCTTTCATCTGAGAACCCTAGATGCAACCCCAGGTAGCTTTGTCAAAATATTGTGGGATTTTACCCGCAGTACCATGGGTTCTACCCAGCCACCTCAGTACAAGCTGTTCAAATCAAGGATCACCCCATCCACCTCGAAATATTGGGCAGCAGTACACATTCCTCCTGTAGACCCCAACCAAGATCCAACGGAAGTTTCCTTCATGGGGAAATCTATGCCAACCCCACACCTGGCCATAGAAGCTGCTGCGAAAGAAGCGATTGCTTGCCTTCGATCTGCTGTACCCTATGCCCGCGAACGAGGATATTATTCTGAGCCGTGCAGCACCCGGAGAAGTAACATCTTTTCCCGGTGGACGCATTGAGAGAGACCCAGTGCTAGCCAACCTTATCCAGTACATCATTGCTCAAGAGCATTTGAACCAGCGAGTGATGGATTATCTCCAGAGCCTTGCAGATTTAAATCCTCAGATTGCCATCAGCAGACCACTGAGGCCCGACCCGGAGAGACGCATACATCGACTGGTCAATCCACTGCCTCCGATAGAAGAGGAGTGTATCCCAGTACCAGAGACATTTTATCAGGACCCCGTCCAGTAACCATTTTCATTTTAGACGTCACTACTGTATTTGTTCTTTGCAACATTTATTTATGTGTGTGACTTATGCGTGATACCCTGAGTTTGTACGACGAGTCAATTATTTGGCTTCTACTAAAGTGTGTAGTTTTTGTTGTGGTTTATGCTCCTTTAAGTTAACTGTTTTTCCCTCGCAAAATTATGGAGTGAGATTTCTTTTCCCTGAGTTGCTACACCTGCCCCTTCTCACGACGTGGATTAATTAATTCCACGCAGCACCAGTTTTCACACTGTGGTTTTTCACCACTTATTGCCCTCTCACTATAGCCACATTTTTATTGCGTATAGTCTTTCTTACCACAACTTTTAACAAATCTCGAGGATGAGATTTTTCTTAAGGAGGATAGTATTGTGACACCCCAAAAATTTGGCCTTGTTTTAATGAATTTTTTTTTCAGGAATTAAAACTTTGGATATCTGAGCTCCTTTTTGATTTTTTTAAATCATTTCCTTCCCTGTGATGATGAGTTTTTCCCAAAGAGAAATTTTTCAAATATGTTATTGGACTTGTTTAACCTCTCAAGAAAAACTTTCCTTTTATCAGTATAACTAATTAAATAATTAAGTTGCTTGATCTTTACTTTCTTGAAAATGGTTTTTCAAGGTTAAATGGCCATATTTGAACTACAACCATTTGATAGATTCACTTAAAATTCCCACAAAAATTTGGAGATGTCATGTGATGTTTTTAAATCACTTTTATGCAAAAATATATTTCATTCATGAAATATTTTGAGCCCTACACTCAATTTTTCTTCTCTGGTCCAGAGTGCATTTTGCACTACAACTCCTTTAAATAATTCTTTCTAGCCTCCACCAAAATTATGGGATGATGGTAATGGCCTAAGATTCCACATTATGCAAAAACCTAGTGCTGTTCTTTAAAAATATTGAGTGAATCAACCTCATTTCCATTCTGGACCAACTTGATGGTTTGTACAGCAACCATATTTTTACTTGCTCTTTAACCCTTGATTATTTCTCCTACTTGTAGTCCTCCATGTTAAACCCTTAAGTCCAGGAGCATGCACCTTTTGGATCATTTTTGGTTCATGAAATAATGCTATTTATTTCCTGTCCAGAATTGTAGTTTTGCAAAACTTACACTAGCAAGTTTCTGCTTTTGGCCAACTAACCTCACCACCCTCTTGTACATCTAAAGAGACCACCATCTGGAGTTTTTGGCCACTCCAAGACCTGCCTAAGTGCCCTTAGCATTTTGTCAAACACCCTACGGGCATGATCTGTTTGACATGAGTTTTGGCATTGCACTGTGAACCTGATCCCCTGACCAAACCAGCTTGTCCACTGATCTCCTTGCAAGCCCAAACCTAGACCTGTTAACCCCCAGCCTCAACCGCGACCTCTAGCATGCTCTGGCATTTCGTCGAGCACACTCAGTGCGTGCACGGGACGCGCCCAGAGCGCGCGTATTGCACGATCCCGTGCGCCCGAGCCGACACGCTGGCCCCCTGGCTTTGGCCCACACGGCAGCACCTCGCCACGCACTCCCCGCCTCGCAGCATCGCGCCAAACCACCCTGGCACGCTACAGCGCCGCCGCCAGGGCGTTCTTGGCGGCACTCCGGCGTCCGCAGTGGCTCCAGCCACGGGCAGCGCCGCCCAAACCCCTCCCGCTCGCCACCTGGCCCCTGGAGCAGTGCGAGCTCATCCGCGGCCATGTCCTCTAGCGCTCGTCGCCGCCACGATGCCCTGCTACTACAGAACGTCGGTTCGCCGGAAGCTTATCCACGGCCGCCGCGGAACCGCCTTGCCTCGCTTATAAATGGACGCCCCGGGCCGTTCCCGCACACGGGCAACCTCAGGCCACCCCAATGACGCTTTCCCAGCTCGCCAATCGACCCAGGAGAGCTTTCTTCCTCATCTCCGGCAACTCCTGCCGCCGCCACCGCCCCGGCCAATCCGGCACCTCTAGTACCTCCCCCTCTCCATTCTCTTCGCCAGAAACTTCCTCATCCTCCCGTGAACCCTTCCCCCTACTCGATTTTGATCGGGAACCACCGCCGCCTCAAAACCACTTTACCACCGAAGCTTCCGTCCGCCGCGGAGCTCGCCGCCGGTGATTTCCTCCACCTCCGACGACCCTACGACTACCGGAGTGACCACCTCGGCCGCTTGAATCCACTGGTGGCCTCAGCTTTCCGAACGGAGCCACTGTTCGCCGGCGATGATCGCCGGAGCCCCGCTCCACTCGGGCAGAGGAGGGAGACGACGCGGGCGACTGGTCAAACCTGACCAGTGGGCCAGGCGGGCCCACCGTCAGAGACCCAGCGCCGGTCCACGTGGTTAAGTGGAGGCGTAAAGCCTCAAGTACGCCTCCTCTGCACCGAAAGCGTAATCTCGTTTGAAACATTTTCTTTTCTGTTTTATTTTAAAAACAGATTTGACCAAATCTTTGACTGGCTATAACTTTTTAAATATAAGTCCAAATGAACTGATTCCTTTTCCTACCTCTCTCATATTTCATCTAGTTTATTTTAAGATTTATTTGAAAAAATTTCAGAACAACTTTTGGTGCTGTTTTTATTTTGTGTGTTAATTCTTTTATATTGCTAAAATAGGATTTTTGAAGAGAGGAGAAATATTTCAAGTTTTGAAGTGCACCCTGCCTTTCCACACATTGAAGGCAAGCATTCTGAACCCCGGCATAATATTTTTTGTGTGTTCGATGACACGTTCATAACATCACCTCACTTTGGAGAAACTTGTTATTTCATGTGATATGATCATATGCATGGGTGCATGTTATTGCTTTCCATGCTGTTGGAAATGGACATACTTGTGATAATAATCACCCTCATGTGCCTTGCATGCATACCGGCAGGAACCCGGGAAAACCTCTGCCTTGGGTAGGCATGAGTTTGTTGCCGGTCTCCGTCGGGATGGTTATGTCTGGTATGGCATGGCAAGGTGATATGAGCGGTGACTCTGTTGAATGAATTATATTCGTCATGCTAATCATGCAGGGAATACTTAAACCTCCTGAGTCGACCGTAGATCGAGTCTTGTGCCAGTAAACCCCATACTTGTTTCGTACTACCACTCGTCTCTATAGCAAGTAGAGTATGGTTCAGTAAGTTGTCAACCTCTTTCTAGCACACACCGTACAGAGAGGCCATGGTGGAAGATACCGGTTGTAGCTGGTAGGCAGGCCACCTGGTCCGGGGGCATGGGTGTTTCCGGTTGGGACCGAGAGGGGAGGCCACCCCTTAGAGCGCGCGATATAAATTTGATCCCATGCTACGCGAGGTTGTAGCCTCCCCAGTTAGAGTTTGCTTAACAGGTGTCGTGGGTGATTCCAGACACGTATGAGACAAGCTGGTGTGTGCGAGTTAAGTGTGTTTTCAACAAAAAGACCGTAGACGGAATTAGTCCCGATGGGCTAAAGAAATCCGTTACTCGTGGGTAAAGAGTACACCCTCTGCAGAGATTAAACCTATTCGGATAGCTGTGTCCATGGTTAAGGATTACAATCTGGGACGGGTCAAGTGTTGGCCTTAGTGTCGGTCTTCGGAGGTGAAACTGTTAACGAGGAATGGAATTGCTACTCGTGACTTGTGATAACTATGATTATTATTATTATTGTTGACTAACCCGTGATATTATTGTTATTATCGAGTATCTCTGGGATGGTTCTACCTCCGGGATATTCACTATGATCATTTTTTTAAAGCCCTTTATGTGGTGTCGCTCAGACGCCCGACTGTGGCATTTCTTTTTAAGCCCTTTATGTGGTGTCGCTCAGACGCCCGACTGTGGCATTTCTTTTAAAGCCCTTTATGTGGTGTCGCTCAGACGCCCAACTGTGGCATTTCTTTTTAAGCCCTTTATGTGGTGTCGCTCAGACGCCCGACTGTGGCATTTCTTTTAAAGCCCTTTATGTGGTGTCGCTCAGACGGCCGACTGTGGCATTTCTTTTAAAGCCCTTTATGTGGTGTCGCTCAGACGGCCGACTATGGCATTTCTTTTAAAGCCCTTTATGTGGTGTCGCTCAGACGCCCGACTGTGGCATTTCTTTTAAAGCCCTTTATGTGGTGTCGCTCGGACGCCCGACTGTGGCATTTCTTTTAAAGCCCTTTATGTGGTGTCGCTCAGACGCCCAACTGTGGCATTTCTTTTAAAGCCCTTTATGTGGTGTCGCTCAGACGCCTGACTGTGGAATTTGTTTTAAAGCCCTTTATGTGGTGTCGCTCAGACGCCCGACTGTGGCATTTCATTTAAAGCCCTTTATGTGGTGTCGCTCAGACGCCCGATTGTGGCATTTCTTTTAAAGCCCTTTATGTGGTGTCGCTCAGACGCCCGACTGTGGCATTGCTTGTTATTTGTTTCATAAATTTTAATATTACCATGTTATTGCATTTTATGAATAACTTGCTTGCACGCATCAGAGTTTCATTTACCTTTTGTGACTGACGTCATGAGCATAAAATATTTTCAGCACATCATTGTTATATTATACCTGTGTTCATAATGTTTGTGAGTACATTCAAAGCACTCACTGGCTTGTCCCTGGCTATTGTCTTGGCCAGATTTTCTTGCACAAAGAGGAGCGACGTGATGACAGCCCCGGAACCTAAGTAATGGAGATAGCAGCCTCGCGAAGATAGGAGTTAACCTGATCAGCTGTTCTCGTGGGAAATGTAGTCCCATAGACACTGATGTTTCACAACCGCTTCCGCCATCAACCAATAGAAACCATTTGTTGTACTCACAGGCCAGAATGGTCTTGTACTACATATGTTGTATTCTGCTTGGAATTTCTGTATCAAGTTGGAGCCTCATCAGCTAACAGTAATCCTGGGGCTGATGAGCATGACGGTCTTTTCTGGAAATTTATGTCCGGAGAACCGGTCGTGGCAGCTCTCCAGCGCGCCGGCGCGCGGCGAAGGAGGCCTCGGCGCCACGGCCGCAGGAGGCCGAGGGTGCGAGCTCGTAGGCCCTGGAGGTGGAGGCCACCAGCATCAGCTCGCCGGAGTGGACGCCTGGAGGCGGGACGGCCGTGCTGAACGCGATAGCACATGACGTCCGGGCGTGGCTCCAGGCTCAGGCCACCACCCTCCATCACTACAACCAGGAGTTCCTGGCATCGCGAACGGACACCCGGGTATGCTTCTTGTTATTCATTCTTGTATTCTTCCATGGGGGCGCGTCAGCGCACCCACTGGATGTAGTCCCCGAGTCCCGGGCCGGCTGCTGAGCAGGCGGCCTGGAACTTCCAAGTAGGCTCGAGTGTTGACTTGCTTTCTTGTTTGTTGTCTTTGTTGCAGGACTATCATAATCTCCGTGTGGCCGCCTTCAACTCCCAGGTCTGGGAGCTGGCTCAGAAGACGACTGACTTGTCCGAGAGCCGGAGTAAGCACTCCACCTTCTCTCTCTTGCGGGGGCGCGTCAGCGCACCTGCTGGGTGTAGTCCCCGAGATCTGGATCGACTGCTGAGTAGTCAGGCTTGATCTCTCTTGGTACTTCTTTCTTTCTTGCTTGTCGGCCTTTCTTCTTTGCTATCTTTGCAGAGGCCAACGCCGCCTTGCAGCAACAGTGTCGCGAGGCCCAAACCGTGCTGCATGCCAAGGAGGAGGAGTGCAGGAAGGTGGCCCAGGAGCGCGACCTGGCTGACTAGGAGGAGCTTCACAAGGCGGCCCTTGAGGCAGCAAAGGACAGCGAGGCCGCTCTCCAAGACGAGTTCGAGACTCAATGCTCGAACTGGGCCGACGTGGAGAGGGCGCTGAACGACGGCTACGGCCGGATCGAGGACATGGTCGACGGTGAGTTTGCTTTCTTCTTTCCTTTGTCTGCCGACTGTTATACGATCCAACTTCCGACGTCTTATTTCCTTTTTCATCTTGCGCAAAGTACTTTCCTGGCTACACCGTCGTCGCCAGCCAATTCATCAAAGCTCACCGTGAAGAGCGGAGACAGGCTGGTGCGGAGATTGCGCCGAACACCCGTTGGTCGCTCGACGAGCATCTCCTTGCCATCCAAGCTCGTCTCCAGCCGGCTTATCAGATGCTCCGCCGGCTGTTGTAGCGTGTCGGGGCCCAGGTGATCTCCGCCCTTTGGCCCGACATCCAAGCTCCACGCACCCCCAGTCAGACTGCCGAATGGATGGGCGTGACAGTCGGCCGCTTCAAGGCATGGAAGGCCTCCTCGGCCCGGGCTGACGCAAGGCGGACCTTGGATTTTGTCAGGGCATGGTACCCTGGGCTAGATCTAGCCCAGTTGGCCATGTTCCGGCAGGAGGCCAACAAAGATCTAGTGGCGGTGAGGCCTGCTCTTGTTCATCGCGCCGCGGCAATCGCCGACTACACCGACACCAGCATGTTTGTGACTGAGCTAAACGAAGTGGGTGCCGAGCTGCCGCCGGACTTGTTCGGGCTGAACCCGGAAGATGGCAAGGGCTCGGCGGAGGAGATCGCCTCCAGCGACGAGGGCAAAGACGAGGAGAGCGAGGATGGTGAAGACGCCGCGCCGGAGGACGGAGCAGAGGACCAGCCTCCACTTGACCGTGCCTCAAGCAACGAGCCGCGCGTGAGCACACCGACTACTACTGGGGATGACTCAACCGAGACTCGCCAGTGACCACTCCACCAGCCGGCGCCGCCGACTCGACCAACCTGCCAGACTCGCCTACTGCGCCCTTGGCCTAGGCGGCCATATTATCTTTAACTTTTCCTGCCTAGTAGTCTTTTGAACAGTATTTGTTAAATTTGCACAGTTCCACCCACTGGGGGTGTATCCAAACTTTGTTGAATTCCAGCTTGAAAGCCTCGCTTATGTAAATATTATTTTGCATATGCTATGCTTGCGCTCAGTTCCGACTTTCCTTGCTTTTTTTATCCTTTTTGGCTTTTTCCTTTGCCGCCCTCCCCTGGCTATCGCCTTGCCAACCAGGCAACCACTCTGCGGACCGTGGCTGGGTCAAGTTCTTAGCCATTTGGGAGGACAAGTACTTCGGCCGCCTAGGACGTCTCAAGGCAAGTGAGAAGCCAGCCGACCGGCTGCTCAGCAACCGGTCGGCGAGGCAGGAAGCCGACCTATCTTATGTAAGTGCTTTTGGTCCTTAGCCATTTTTCATGTGGGCATCGTTTCCTGCCTTTGACTCTTGCCAGCCGGATAGTCGCTCTGCGAGCTACGGCTTGTGGCAAGAGGGGGCTTAAATGCCGGCACATTACTTGTCCGACTGCAGGTAGCACTAACATAATACAAGGCGGCAAGCCCCCGGGCCGACTGGTCGATCCCGGTGCCAGGAGAAAAAAATGAAGTAACACATTCATAGACATAAAACTTATCATATAGATAAAAAGGGTAGTCCCCGAGTGCTCCTCAGGGGACCCAATGTCTTGTATTTAATAATAAAGGTAGCATGGTACATACTGCATTAATTGTAAAATCTTCGAAGGAGATTCACGTTCCATGGGCGTTCTGCTTCCTTGCCGGAGTCGTCCCTCTTGCGCGCCCTGGGCTTATGTGCATCGATCTGGTAGTAGGAGTCATTGCCCAAGGCCTTGCTGATGATGAAGGGGCCTTCCCAAGGGGCCAAGAGCTTATGCTAGCCGGCTGTTTGCTGGATCAGTCAGAGCACAAGGTCGCCCTCTTGGAAGGATCTTGGCTTGACCTTTCTACTATGGTAGCGGCGGAGGCTTTGCTGGTAGATGGTGAACCGACTGAGTGCCATCAACCGGCCCTCTTCCAGCAGATCGACGCTGTCTTCTCGTGCTTCCTTCACCTCCACCTCCGTGTACATGGTGACGCGAGGTGAGTCGAACTCAATGTCAATTGGGATGACAGCCTCAGCACCATACACAAGGAAGAAGGGAGTGAAGCCAATTGACTTGTATGGAGTGGTGCGTAGGCTCCAGAGGACGAGCGGCAGCTCGTTGATCCAGCAACCGTCCAAACGCTCCAATGGATCGACCAGTCGGGGCTTGATACCGGAGAGGATGAGGCCGTTTGCTCGCTCGATTTGGCCATTTGACTATGGATGGGCAACGGACGATAGGTCCAGTCGGATGCCCTGTGTCGCGCAGAAACGGGCCAATGCTCCTTTGGCAAAATTTGTGCCGTTGTTGGTGATGATGTTGTGTGGTATGTGATACGTCTCCAACGTATATATAATTTTAGATTGTTCCATGCTATTATATTACCTGTTTTGGATGTTTATGGGCTTTATTTTACACATTTATATCATTTTTGGGACTAACCTACTAACAGGAGGCCCAACCCATATTGCTGTTTTTTTGCCTATTTCAGTATTTCGAAGAAAAGGAATATCAAATAGAGTCCAAACGGAATGAAACCTTCGGGGGCGTGATTTTTGGAACAAACATGATCCAGAGGACTTGGAGTGCAAGCCAAGAAGCAACCGCGAGGGTGGAGGGCGCGCCCACCCCTACAGGGCGCGCCCACTATCTCATGGTCCCCTCAGGCGGCAACCGACGTACTTCCTCCTATATATACCCACGTACCCCGAAAACATCCAGGGAGCAACCGAAACACAATTTCCACCGCCGTAACCTTCTGTATCCGCGAGATCCCATCTTGGAGCCTTCGCCGGCGCTCCGCAGGAGGGGGAATCGACCATGGAGGGCTTCTACATCAACACCATAGCCCTTCCAATGAGTTGTGAGTAGTTTACCAAAGACCTTCAGGTCCATAGTTATTAGCTAGATGCCTTCTTCTCTCTTTTTGGATATCAATACCAAGTTCTCCCCCTCTCTTGTGGAGATCTATTTGATGTAACTCTTTTTGCCATGTGTTTGTCGAGATCCAATGAATTGTGGGTTTATGATCAAGTTTATCTATGAGAAATATTTGAATCTCCTCTGAATTCTTTTATGTGTGATTGAGTTATCTTTGCAAGTCTCTTTGAATTATGGTTTGGTTTGGCCTACTAGATTGATCTTTCTTGCCATGGAAGAAGTGCTTAGCTTTGGGTTCAATCTTGCGGTGTCCTTTCCTAGTGACAGTAGGGGCAGCAAGGCACGTATTGTATTGTTGCCATCGAGGATAAAAAGACGAGGTTTATATCATATTGCATGAGTTTATCCCTCTACATCATGCCATCTTTCTTAATGCGTTACTCTGTTCTTATGAACTTAATACTCTAGATGAATGCTGGATAGTGGTCGATGTGTGGAGTAATAGTAGTAGATGCAGGCAGGAGTCGGTCTACTTGTCACGGACGTGATGCCTATATACATGATCATGCCTAGATAATCTCATAATTATTCGCTTTTCTATCAATTGCCCAACAGTAATTTGTTCACCCACCATAATACTTATGCTACTTGAGAGAAGCCTCTAGTGAAACCTATGGCCCCCGGGTCTATATTTTATCATATAAGCTTTCAATCTACTTTTATTTGCATCTTTACTTTTCCAATCTATATCATAAAATACCAAAAATATATTTATCTTATCATATTATCTCTATTAGATCTCACTTTTGCAAGTGGCCATGAAGGGATTGACAACCCCTTTATCGGGTTGGTTGCGAGTTCTTTGTTTGTTTGTGTAGGTGCGTGGGACTTTTAAGGAGCCTCCTACTGGATTGATACCTTGGTTCTCAAAAACTGAGGGAAATACTTACGCTACTGTGCTGCATCACCCTTTCCTCTTCAAGGAAAACCAACGCAAGCTCAAGACGTAGCAAGAAGGATTTATGGCGCTGTTGCCGGGGAGGTCTTCGCTCAAGTCAAGACATACCAAGTACCCATCACAAATTCATCTCCCTCGCATTTACATTATTTGCCATTTGCCTCTCGTTTTCCTCTCCCCCACTTCACCCTTGCCGTTTTATTCGCCCTCTCTTTCCCAAATCTCCTCTCTTTTCCGCTTGCCTTCTTCTTTCTCTCTCTTTCGCTTGCCTTTTCTGTTTGCTTGTGTGTTGGATTACTTGTCGCCACGGTGCAAGATAATACCAAATCGTGTGATTTCTCCAATACCTATAATAATGATTTGCTTAGTACTCCGATTGCTCCTCTTAATGATGCCGAGTCTTGTGAAATCAATGCTGCTTTGCTGGATCTTGTTACGAAAGATCAATTCTCCGGCCTTCCTAGTGAAGATGCCGCTACCCATCTAAACAACTTTGTTGATTTGTGTGAGATGCAAAAGAAAAAAGATACGGATAATGATATTGTTAAATTGAAGTTATTTCCGTTTTCACTTAGAGATCGTGCTAAAGTTTGGTTTTCGTCTTTGCCTAAAAATAGTATTGATTCTTGGAACAAATGCAAAGATGCTTTTATCTCTAAGTATTTTCCTCCCGCTAAGATCATCTCCCTTAGGAATGATATTATGAATTTTAAACAACTTGATCATGAGCATGTTGCCCAATCTTGGGAAAGAATGAAATTAATGATTCGCAATTACCCTACTCATGGTTTGAATTTATGGATGATCACACAAAACTTTTATGCCGGATTGAATTTTGCTTCTAGAAATCTTTTAGATTCAGCTACCGGAGGCACGTTTATGGAAATCACTTTAGGAGATGCTACAAAACTTCTTGATAATATTATGGCTAATTATTCTCAATAGCACACCGAATGATCTACTAGTAAAAAAGTGCATGCTATAGAAGAAATTAACGTTTTGAGTGGAAAGATGGATGAGCTTATGAGATTGTTTGCTACTAAGAGTGCTTCTATTGATCCCAATGATACGCCTTTATCTACCTTGATTGAGAATAATAATAAATGTATGGATGTAAATTTTTTGGTAGGAATAATTTTGGAAACAATGCTTAGTGTTTTGCTTTGTGTGATTTGGGTGCTAGTGTTTCCACAATTCCGAAAACTTTATGTGATATTCTAGGTTTCCATGATCTTGATGATTGCTCTTTAAATTTGCACCTTGCGGATTCCACTATTAAAAAGCCAATGGGAAGAATAAATGATGTCCTTATTGTTGCAAATATAAATTTGGTGTCCGTTGGTTTTATCATTCTTGATATAGATTGCAATCTTTCTTGCCCTATTATTCTTGGTAGACCTTTCCTTAGAACTATTGACGCGATTATTGATATGAAGGAAGGGAATATTAGATTCCAATTTACATTAAGGAAAGGCATGGAGCATTTTCCAAGAAATAAGATTAAATTACCTTATGAATATATCATGCGAACTACTTATGAATCAAGTGCCAAATATGACACTACTTAGATATATCTTCGCTTTTATGCCTAGCTAGGGGCGTTAAACGATAGCGCTAGTTGGGAGGCAACCCAATTTTCTTTATGTTCTTCGTTTTTGCTCCTGTTTAGTATTAAATTTTGCATCTACTTTCTGTTTAGATGTGTTTTCATGTTTTATTTAGTGTTTGTGCCAAGTAGAACCTATAGGATAACCTATGGTATGAGTTAATTTCATTCTGCTGAAAAACAGAAACTTTGCACTCACGAGAGAAAATTCAATAAATCACAGAAACGTGATTTTGCGTTGATTCTTTTTTCTGCTGATCAATAGACAAATTAATTAGGACTTCCTATTTTGGTAGGATTTTTGGAATTCCATAAGTAACCGAAAGTTACAGATTTCTACAGACTGTTCTATTTTTGACAGATTCTGCCTTTCATGTGTTGTTTGCTTATTTTGATGCATCTATGGCTAGTATTAAGTGGTATGAACCATAGAGAACTTGGAATACAGTAGGTTTAACACCAATATAAAAAAAGAATGAGTTCATTACAGTACCTTATGTGGTAGTTTTTCTTTCTTGCACTAACGGAGCTTATGAGATTTCCTGTTGAGTTTTGTGTTGTGAAGTTTTCACGTTTTGGGTAAAGATTTGATGGACTATGGAATAAGGAGTGGCAAAAGCCTAAGCTTGGGTATTCCCATGGAACCCCAATATATTCAATAATAGCCAAAAGCCTAAGCTTGGGGATGCCCCGGGAAGGCATCCCCTCTTTCGTCTTCCTTCATTGGTAACTTTACTTGGAGCTATATTTTTATTCGCCACATGATATGTGTTTTGCTTGGAGCATTGTGTATGATATTAGTATTTGCCTTTTAGTTTACCATAATAATCCTTGCTGTACACACCTTTTGGGAGAAGCCTACTTGATTGAAATTTATTAGAATACTCTATGTGCTTCACTTATATCTTTTGAGCTAGATAATTTTTGCTCTAGTGCTTCACTTATATCTTTTAGAGCACGGCGGTGGTTTAATTTTGAAGAAATTGTTGATCTCTCATGCTTCACTTATATTATTTTGAGAGTCTCTTAGAACAGCATGGTATTTTCTATGGTTATAAAATTGGTCCTAGAATGGTAGGCATCCAAGTTGGGTATAATAAAAACTATCATAAGAAGTGAATTGGATGCTATGATCAATTTGATACTTGATAATTGTTTTGAGATATGGAGGTAGTGATATTGAAGTCATGCTAGTTGGGTGATTATGAATTTAAAGAATACTTGTGTTGAAGTTAGCAAGTCCCGTAGCATGCACGTATGGTTAAAGTTGTGTAACAAATTTGAAACATGAAGTGTCCTTGGATTGTGCATCCTTATGAGTGGTGGTCGATGACGAGCGATGGTCTTTTCCTACCAATCTATTGAAGGAAATATGCCCTAGAGGCAATAATAAAGTTATTATTTATTTCCTTATTTCATGATAAATGTTTATTATTCATGCTAGAATTGTATTAACCGGAAACATGATACATGTGTGAATACATAGACAAACTGAGTGTCACTAGTATGCCTCTACTTGACTAGATCATTTATCAAAGATGGTTATGTCTCCTAACCATGGACAAAAGAGTTGTCATTTGATTAACGGGATCACATCATTGAGAGAATGATGTGATTGACTTGACCCATTCCATTAGCTTAGCACTTGATCGTTTAGTATGTTGCTGTTGCTTTCTTCATGACTTATACATGTTCCTATGACTATGAGATTATGCAACTCCCGTTTACCGGAGGAACACTTTGTGTGCTACCAAACGTCACAACGTAACTGGATGATTATAAAGGTGCTCTACAGCTGTCTTCGAAGGTACTTGTTGGGTTGGCGTATTTCGAGATTAGGATTTGTCACTCCGATTGTCAAAGAGGTATCTCTGGGCCCTCTCAGTAATACACATCACTATAAGCCTTGCAAGCAATGTGACTAATGAGTTAGTTGCAAGATGATGTATTACATAATGAGTAAAGAGACTTGCCGGTAACGAGATTGAACTAGGTATTGAGATACCGACGATCAAATCTCGGGCAAGTAACATACCGATGACAAAGGGAACAACGTATGTTGTTATGCGGTTTGACCGATAAAGATCTTCGCAGAATATGTAGGAGCCAATATGAGCATCCAGGTTCCGCTATTGGTTATTGACCGGAAACAGTTCTCGGTCATGTCTACATTGTTCTCGAACCCGTAGGGTCCGCACGCTTAAGGTTTCGATGAAAGTTATATTATGAGTTTATGAGTTTTAATGTACCAAAGTTTGTTCGGAGTCCCGAATGTGATTACGGACATGACGAGGAGTCTCGAAATGGTCGAGACATAAAGATAGATATATTGGAAGCCTATATTTGGATATCGGAAGTGTTCCGGGTGAAATCAGGATTTTACCGGAGTACCGAGGGGTTACTGATAGTGCAACTATCCCTAGGTGGTTTTGGTAATTCCTAATAACATATAGCTCATTGATCTAACATCATTCCAAGATAAACATTTCAGGAAAAGCTCAATGAATGGCATGGCATGGATGAGGAAAGTGGATCCCTCAAAATACTAAGGATAAAAGGACTGGCTCAAGCTCAAAAGCTCAAGACTCTACATTTTATATTTCCGTGATCCAAGATCACATTGAGTCTATAGGAAAAGCCAATACTATAAAGGAGGGATGAGGTGTTGCTTGATGAGTTTCTTGCTTCAAAGTGCTTAGTGATATCCTCCAAAAAGCCTCAACTACTTTCTCATATCCACTTATGACCTAAACCAAAAGTCAAACTTGGCCCCACCGATTGTGTCTATCCGGCGCCACCGAGTTTAGATGTCATAGCCACTGCCACAAACCCTAGGCAAATCGGTCTCACCAATAGGGATCTCGGTCTCACCGAGATGGGATTGTAATCTCTCTGTTTCCCTTCGTAACATTTCGGTCTAACCGAAGTGAGCGATCGGTCCCACCGAGATTGCAATGTAAACTCTCTGTTTCCTTTTTGTAACATTGCGGCCTCACCAAAATGAGAGAATCGGTCCCACCGAGTTTACCTGACCAACTCTCTGGTTAGCTTATTACCAAAATCGGTCTCACCGAGTTTGTGTAATTGGTCTCACCGAGATTACGTTATGCCCTAACCCTAACCATATCGGTCCTACCGAGTTGCATGTCGGTCCCACCGAAAACCCTAACCGTCACTAGGTTTACTAAATCGGTCCGACCGAGTTTGTTGATTCGGTCCCACCGAGATTGGTAAATTGTGTGTAACGGTTAGATTTTGTGTGGAGGCTATATATACCCCTCCAACTTCTCTTCATTCGTGGAGAGAGCCATCAGAAAGAACCTACACTTCCAACTTACCATTTCTGAGAGAGAACCACCTACTCATGTGTTGAGGCCAAGATATTCCATTCCTACCATATGAATCTTGATCTCTAGCCTTCCCAAGTTGCTTTCCACTCAAATGTTCTTTCCACCAGATCCAAATCCTGTGAGAGAGAGTTGAGTGTTGGGGGGACTATCATTTGAAGCACAAGAGCAAGGAGTTCATCATCAACACACCATTTGTTACTTCTTGGAGAGTGGTGTCTCCTAGATTGGCTAGGTGTCACTTGGGAGCCTCCGACAAGATTGTGGAGTTGAACCAAGGAGTTTGTAAGGGCAAGGAGATCGCCTACTTCGTGAAGATCTACCGCTAGTGAGGCAAGTCCATCGTGGGTGACGGACATGGTGGGATACACAGGGTTGCTTCTTTGTGGACCCTTCGTGGGTGGAGCCCTCCGTGGACTCGCGCAACCGTTACCCTTCGTGGGTTGAAGTCTCCATCAACGTGGATGTACGATAGCACCACCTATTGGAACCACGACAAAAACATCCTTGTCTCCAATTGCATTTGAATTCTCCAAACCCTTCCCCTTTACATTCTTGCAAGTTGCATGCTTTACTTTCCGTTGCTCATATACTCTTTGCATGCTTGATTGAATTGTGTGAAGATTGCTTGACTTGTGCTAAGATAGCTAAAATCTGCCAAAGACTAAAATTGGGAAAAGGTTAAGTTTTTAATTGGTCAAGTAGTCTAATCACCCCCCTCTAGACATACTTCCGATCCTACAAGTGGTATCAGAGCTTTGGTCTCCATTTGCTTTGATTTCCATAGCTTTTTGTGGTCATAGCCTTGGTTTCACAACCTAGGAGAGTATGGCGAGGGAAATTATCACCATAGAGGTCCTTACTTTGATGGTACGAATTTTGCTAGTTGGAAGCATAAGATGAAAATGCATATTCTCGGACATAACCCCGCCGTTTGGGCTATTGTGTGTATTGGCTTGCAAGGTGACTTCTTTGATGGGAGGGAACCAAACCGTGAAGCTAGCGCTGAAGAGTTGAAGATGCTGCAATACAACGCTCAAGCTTGTGATATCCTCTTCAATGGATTGTGCCCCGAAGAATTCAACAAAATCAGCTGCCTTGAGAATGCAAAGGAAAATTGGGGGTACTTTGATTGATATGCATGAAGGTACCGACTCCGTCAAGGAATCCAAGTTGGATGTGCTCCAAAGTCAACTTGACAAGTTCAAAATGAAGGATGGTGAAGGAGTTGCTGAAATGTACTCTAGGCTTGCTCTTATCACAAATGAGATTGCGGGCTTAGGAAGTGAAGAGATGACCGACAAATTCATCATCAAGAAGATCCTAAGAGCATTGGATGGAAAATATGATACCATGTGCACATTGATCCAAATGATGCCCATTTACAAGAATCTCAAGCCAACGGAGGTCATTGGAAGAATTATTGCTCATGAGATGTCACTCAAGGATAAGGAGGAACTTCACAACAAGTCAAGTGGTGCTTACAAAGCCTCATGTGAAGCCCCTACATCATCAAGTGAGAAACAAACCTTCAATGAAGAATTGAGCTTAATGGTGAAGAACTTCAACAAATTCTACAAGAGTAGAAGCAAAGAGAGAAGCTCCAAGTCAAGGTCCTACAATGACAAAAGATCTTCCAGTCGAGAGCGCAATTGCTACAATTGTGGGAGACCCGGACACTATTCCAATGAGTGTACGACACCCCACAAAAGAAGAGAAGAATCGCCCAAGAGGAGAAGTAGAAGAGAAGAATCACCACCAAGAGAGAGGTGGAGTAGAGATGATCGTTATGAACAAAGAACATCCCGGAGAAGCAAGGATTTGGAAAGGAAGGACAAGTCATCAAGGAGCCACACAAAGCTAAGACATCAAGCTCATGTTGGTGAATGGGTATCCGGCTCCGACTCCGACAATCACTCCGAGAGAAGCTATCACTCCGACTCCGGACATACTCAAGATGAAGGTTTTTCCGGTCTAGCACTCGTGTCAACCAACTCCTATGACATATTCGATTCACCAAATGAAGGAATTGGAAGATGCTTCATGGCTAAAGGCCCTAAGGTGACACACCCCGAGTATGTTGATTTCAATAGTGATGAAGATGACTTGTTAGGTGATGATGATTTACTTGTTGACAACTCTAGTGATGAATACTATGATGAAACGTCAATTAATCATGCTAATCAAGATAAAACGAATGACAATGATAATGAGAAGATTGAGCTTCTTACTAAAGAACTAAACACTCTTAAGTTAGCTCATGAAAGTATCTTAGAAGATCATCGAGAACTTTTAAGGACTCATGAGAAGTTACGCTTTGAAAAGCTCAATCTTGAGCAAGAGCATGAGTTCTTAAAGGCAATCAATGATGATCTTCACAAGAAAAGTTCTTCTTACATTGCCAAGCGTTTACTCTTATCTACTTACATGCCTCAAGTCAAGTCTAGTAACAAAAACAAGAAGGATTCTTCCTCTAGTAGTAACAATAATCATGCTAAGTCCAATATTGTTGCTTCTAGTAGTTCTCTTGATTCCACTAATGATTCTCTTAGCCAAGTTACACTTGAGCAAGAAAATAGCTTATTGAAGGGAATTATAGAGAAAGGTGTCTACAAGAGCCTTGCCGGGAGTAAGCAATTCGAGGAAATTGTACGCAAGCAAGGAAGGCACCGGAAGAACCAAGGTGTTGGTTTTGAACGAAAGTTCAATGCCAATGGAGTTGAGTGGGAAGAAGATCAATACCCTAAGACGAAGTTTTTTCCTCAACAAGAGAAGTATGATCCTACTTCCTTCAAGGGGACACAAGCTCAAGATGATATTCCACCACAAGACCACAAGCAAAAAGGCAAGGACAAGCTTCAAGAGGAGATTGATGCATTTGAAGAAGCTCCTAAGACCTTGGTTAAGTGGATTCCCAACACTACAAAAAAATACACTTCCGTGATGATATGTGTTTGTCACAGTAGGTCGCGTTTTTTTGTCATGCATGTACATCCATGACAAATTTATGACAGAATCGAGATAGTCATACCTGTGCTGTTGTAGAAGTGTTCGATGAAATTACCTAAATTATCATCATGGAAGTGTCCACTTCCATGATGATAAATCGTGCTTCAGAGAAGTGCTTTCGTCAAGGGTGACCGACACATGACATCCACAGTAGCGGAATGCCGTTAAGCTATCAGGTCGGGTTTTGGATTCGATAACCCGTTAACAACCCCGACCAATGGGGATTTTCCACGTGTAAAATCATCATTGGCTGGAGGAGACACGTGTCGGCTCATTGTTGGGACAGATGTCATCCACTCATTGGACAGAAGGCACCTATGATACGTCGACACGTGGCATGGCCCAACAGAGGCCCATTCCTATGAAAAGACCGGCCCGTTTGACTTGGTCAAAAGGTGACGGGCCGGCCCATGGAAAGCCTGTTAACGGCTTGTTCGCATATAGCCCATTTACAGCCCGCTAACCCAAAGCATGTTACGCCCTATCCGAATTAGGCCCAGTAGCATCATCTGGGCCATCCAATATGATTCCAGCCCGTTTTCACTTCTGGCCCATGTATGGCCCATGACGTCTTTTAGCCCATATGAGGCCCTATGTAACTCTTGGCCTATTAACGGCCCGTGGTGAAACTGGCCCGCGATGAACAGTGTATTACTTTAGACCCATTAACGGCCCGTGGTGAAACTGGCCCGTAATGAACAGTGTATCGCTTTATACCCATTGAGGGCCCGTTATTCAGTTGGGCCATTTACAGCCCATGTTATCTTTCGGCCTTCTCAGAGCCCATTTATTCTTGGGCTTATTTGCAGCATTCGGTTACTTATGGCCCGTTACTGTCATTTTTTGCTTGTGGGCCAAATTCAGCCCGTCATTACAGTCGGCCCGTTTGTGGTCCGTTAGTCTGTTGGGCCATTTTCATAGCATCACCAAATACGGCCTATTAACGGCCCGTTATGGTCAGCCAATAAAACGTACGATTTCCATTATAGGCCCTTCTACGGCCCATTAAAGGCCAGTACAACACCCATAAATGAGTCGGCGACCCATGGATCCTACGTGGCGTAGAAGTCCCATGGATCCTGCGAGACGTAGAAGGCCCATGGACACTGCGAGACGTAGAATGCCCATGGATCCTGCGAGATATAGAAGGCCCATGGATCCTACGAGACGTAGAAGGCCCATGGTCGGGCGAGTTGGCCCCCGTTTGAACGATATAACATATTCAAAGAATTATCCTACTCAATACTATCACCTCTAAAAAGCATACACTATACAACAAAGAGATCAAGGCATAGAAAGGTAGAATAATCCTACACTATACAATAAAGAAATTACAGCCGATTATACCCACTGGGCATTATGGTACGGCACAGGTGATAATAAAGCATACACAAACAGCAAATTACATACACTGGGCAAATACGGCTCATACATCATGGACGCGCATCAACTTAACTCCATTTGAACTATAATCTCTTCAGAAAATAGGATTGGCCGGATTCAGATAGCACAAATTTCAGTCTGCAAAATCTCCAATTCCTTCATGGTTACCTCGGTGTCTTGTTTCATTTTTTGACTCCTGCATCTAATACCTGCATGTCCAGTCTCAACTTGTTGATTATACGTTGACAATCATGTACACGTTGTCTTGCCACCTCTAGTTGATGCTCGAGAACATCAGCACATTCCAATTCCAATCCATAATCATTCGGTAACGGCCATGCCGCACTGCTCGCAGATTTTTGTGTTGATGTCACTTCATCCTGAAATGTTTCTGTAAGTACACATGACTAGGGCAAAAATATAGTTACAACAGTGAAGCGAACAAGACACTATTTTGTACTACATGGCAAAACAGGACTAACAATAATGTTACACGTCACTTTCACAAAAAAATGTTACACGTCATGAAGCATAAGCAGGTGATATTTTAAAAATTATAAAAAAGATAGTCTGTGCAGCCTGCATACAGAAATCCCTCTTAGCTCACCAGAGGAGCATGATGTTGGGGCCCAATCGAAAACACAGACAAGTTACAAATTTAGACAGCACGTTGCGTATAAGTAAGCAAGCAGTTGGCCATTCTGTACCTCAATTAAAGTCTTAGGGAGCATAATGAACAGCAGAGGGTTTCATACAAACATACTACAGCAGGCAAAACTATGCAATCATTAGCATAGTATAAACTAGATTGTGAGCCTCATGCAATAATAGTTGGTTAATAGACTTCAAAGCTTCAGGCACACTTCGGCAGAGTAATTAAATGGTAAGGCCTTTAATTATGTCAACTAATAGTGATACAAGTACCGAACATCAGGCATAATTATTTGGGCATCTCATTAAGTGAGGACAAATAAAGCAATTGAAAAGAGAAAATTAACTATGCCTGAAACAAACAAGGAATTGAACTGTTGAGTTGCATACAGTGACTTACCTTAGCAGGTTGAAGAGGCTCAGCGCAGCTCCTACTTCTCTTGCAAGGCTCCTTCCTAACATCTTGTACTTGGAAATCCTCAATCTTATCTTCATTGCACCCCCTCTGCAAGGTGACACAAACTAGTTACTCGTCTCCTTGGAAGATAAATATGCATACTTTCCAGTCTGTGAACACAAAAGGATGAGATTATAACAAAACAACACCACATAATGAAACATGCCGCATCTCTTGCACTTGCACACAATGAAATGAGCATTTACTATGTCTGCACTATGTAAAAACTACGCATACCTTCGAACTGGATCTCCAGGTACTCTTGGAGAGCCTACTGTAGTGTACAGCCAAACCTTTATTCACCTATGAGTTAGACAAGGCCCCACTACAGCAGCCCTTAGTGTTTAAATCGTTGACAAGCTCTGTTAGAGTGTTAGGTCAAGAACAACAAGTAATCAAAGCAAACAGTCCTAGTATGGCTGGCTGATGCAAACAAGCAATTGAACAGATGTGTGAGCAAATCTTACATATCAAGAAAAGAAGCAAAGAAGGAGCCTTAAAGACCATCACTTGACTGACTAGATTTAAGGGGCATTTAAACATCATGTGCAACGTATGAACTAACATAAACATTGCATATTCCATATTCTACAATGGAATGCACATGTATTAGGTTATGCCATGTATGATGATGCCTAAATGTACAGATAGCAAGCAGGAGTGATTCATCATTGCACGCACAATTGAATTGCAGGTTAAGGCCAGTTCGATTCCGCCTTTTCAGGGTATATAGTCAAAATAAGCCATAAAAGATGTAAAGAAGTCATTTTTGAGTTATGGGCTTGGGCTTAACTAATTTCGCTTTAGAGGGGGGTGTTTCGGGTAGAACCTCACTAAAAATTGAAGGGAAAGGGAATGATGACTTGCTACAAGCTGCTCCTGCTGCTGCTATATGATGAATTGCTATGAGCTGCTGCTGGTATATGATGAATTGCAGACTGCTGCTGTTGTATGATGAGTTGCTATGAGCTGTTGCTGCTGCTATATGATGAGTTGCTACAAGCTGCTCCTACTGCTGCTATATGATGAATTGTTATGAGCTGCTCCTGCTGCTGCTATATGATGAATTGCTATGAGTAGCTGCTGGTATATGATGAATTGCAGACTGCTGCTGCTGTATGATGAGTTGCTATAAGCTACTGCTGCTATATGATGCTTTCAGGTGGTGCTGCTATATGATAATAACCAGCCACTTGGACCATCAAATTTCAACAAATAATTGTTCTTCATTTAAATGTGGATCATGCGTTCTTTGTTTAAATTAGGCAATGGGATCTCTATGGAAAACATTGACCAAAGTAGATTGTGCCAAGTAGATGGTATCTTTGTATTTGCATTTTGAGCAAATAGTGATGGTCTGTTTTCCTATCATATTAATTACTGCACTGGGTTCAATTTGTGATGTTTGCAAGTCAAATTAATCTCCATATGTGCAGCAAAATGAAATATATATATATAATGAAATCTAGACTTTCCACTGATCATACCAAAGATAAGCTGAAAATGCAATGAAAAGAACTGGTTGGCGTATTACATGGAGCTTATATTCACAGGTGCTTATTTTCTTAGGATAACTCGTAATAACTGTCCCTTAGAAACTTGGCTAATAGAACTGGCATACAAATAACATGTCACGATGATTGCAATGGAGGAGTGACGTACCATAGCACAATGTATAGGCTCACCGCTGCCTCTCCTTTTTTTGTGATGTTCCATGAAATTGCCACATACATCTTGTACTTTTTCATTGTGTAACCCTATCTGCAAGTTGACACGGCTAATTTCAGACATCTCTACATGATACTACATTGCATATCCCTTGCGCATATTTAAACCACCAATTAACGATTGTGTGCGTACCATAAACTAGCCATGACTCTGTATGCTGGACTGGCAGGCACTCTAAGGGAGCCTAATGTAGTGCACTGGAATTCCTACATGCCACCTACGATTTTGTGTAATGTACTGCCCCTGTTCCTAAATATATGTCTTTGTAGAGATTCCAGTATGGACCACATACAGATGTATATAGATGCATTTTCGAGTGTAGATTCACTCATTTTGCTCCGTATGTAGCCTATAGTGGAATCTCTAGAAAGACTTATATTTAGGAACGGAGGTACGAGGTAGTATCATGTATGACATCTACATATCTAATTTAGCAGCCAGTAGTAGAAATCATTGTCTGCACAAAGGGATTACTGGTCGAAAATCCTAGCAAAGCACGCTGGCAGGCACAGAACAATACAAGAGAGAGAGACGCGCTTACAAGATCATAGCAATGCCTCAGTCCAGGATCTTGGTTGGCCAAGCTGTTAGATCCAGAAGAAACATCGTCCTTGTAGTTTTTGCCAGCTGCATAACAGGTAACAGCGACCGGTTAGTATATTTGAAGTACATCGGGCAGGTGATGCTGGACGGGTTTAAAGGTGACAAGTACCTAGGCCGTGGCGGGTGCTTGGCATCTCTCCAGACGGTGGGAATCAGGTTAGAAACGTCGAGGGTGATGACGCTGTGCTGGCTGTCGGGGTCCGGTAAGGAGATCTAGAACCGTCGAGTAGGGTGTTTGTGGAGCGGCTCCGGTAGGGTGGACTACGGTGTGGGCGAAGCGGATCTGTGGCCGTGGACGAGGGCGTAGGTGAAGCTGCTCCGGTGGTTGGGTTAAGGATGGTGTCGACGACGCGGATCTGCGGCCGTGGACGGGGCGTCAGAAGCTGCTCCGGTGGTTGGGTTAAGGATGGTGTCGACGATGCGGATCTGCGGCCGTGGACGGGGCGTCAGAAGCTGCTCCGGTGGTTGGGTTAAGGGTGGTGTCGACGATGCGGATCTGCGGCCGTGGACGGGGCGTCAGAAGCTGCTCCGGTAGGTTGGATGAGGGTGCGAGGAAGCGGATCTGAGGCCGTGGACTTGTGAGTTGGCAAAGCGGCCCCGGTAGGGTTGAGAATGGTATAGGCGAAGCTACTCCGGTAGGGTTGACGCTGGTGTCGGCGAAGCGGCTCCGGTAGGGTTGAGGAAGGTGTCGGCGAAGCGCCTCCGGTAGGGTTGAGGAAGGTGTCGGCGAAGAGGATCAGAGGCCGTCGACGGGGGCGTCGGTGGGGCGGCTCCGGGGGGTGTGGACGAAGCGTCTCCGGTGGGGAGTACGAATGAGCCGCTGCAGATGCGCGGCGGTTGACGAGAGTACCGGCGAAGCAGATCCGGCGCCGTGGACAAGGCCGACACTGAATGGGCTGTGGTACAGTGGTGGATGAGCAGTCTACTTGTTTCTAGGGGAGGTGGGAGGGGTAGATGCGGCCGCAGAAGCAGATCCGGCGAGGTGGACGCCGCTGGCAGTGAATGGGCTATGGTACGCCGGTGGATGAGCAGTCTAGGGTTTCGAGAGGGGAGGGGAGAAAGGGCGATGAAGTACGGACGGCGTGATGTAAGATGCTCTGGTGCTGTGGAGTTAGTCGTTTTTGCGGGAGGAGGGGAGAGGAAATGGGGGTGGCGTGTAGTGGGGGGAACCGGAAGTTACCAAAGCAGCCCCGACCTATCATGTAGATGAGGGCGGTATTGTAACTGTTGGTCTCCGTGCACCAAGGACAAAAGGGGGATTTCGCATGCTAAAGACTAAGGTGGCGGAAATTTTAGAAGGAGGCGGGAGATTTTGCCGCCCGCGGGATCGTTCGTATCCAGTTTCAACTAATTTTGGACCGTGCTAGCGGGAAGGTCATGCTAGACTGTGTACACGGGGCACGCGTCAGCAGTTAATAACTGGTGTGAAGTCCACCCCAGAAAAAAAGACAATAACTCGGGATGATGCGCCGATAACTTGGACGTTCACACGGGCGCGGCCAATCGTACGGGTGTAGTGGCGCGTTCACAAAAAAGGGATCAAACGCTCAGCCTATGTATTTCTCGTGTAAATAGATAATTTAGTGCCATTGGTTATTTACTTTAAACATAATGCATTGACGTGTTAGTGTAGAGGCGCACAAAAAGAAATGGATATTGTAGTTAGCTACTTAAAAGTGTTACCTCATATGATTACATAGCCTCCATTTCATAAATTGCGTAACCGTTGAATTCATATATGAATATTACATATATATTACTTCAAAATAGAAACTTAAATCATCCAAGACTAATGAATTTGAATGCAAGAGTAACAATGGTGCATGTGCATGATAGCTACATTGGTTGTTTGAAGAAACATCACTGTAACTTTGGCATGCACAACTGAAAAAGGTTTATTTAAATAGAAAAAAATGTGATATGTGAGTGTCCAATCTTTATAGCGTTGAATCGATATTGTACCTTTGGCCACGATACGAAGTAGATATTGACTTATGTTCAAGCGATGCACGTCCACGGTCGCTAGATAGTGATACGTGAATGAATTGTGCAATCTCTCTCACACGCATACATATCTCATTTCCCTGTGGGCATCGGAATCACACACGCGCACTTCGTGTATTTCTCTCCCTCCGTCAGGGTTAAATTCGTCTTTCTACCCCGTCCTACAAGTCTCTCACACAGAAACACACACGCTCTCTATGTCTAACACGCCCACCCCTTTAATTCCGCCCACCCACAACCACTAATGTCTCAAAGTATAATAATGTCTCTCACACATATGCTATCTACCTATCCCTTAATATAGCTAGATATGTGTCACACAAACTCCTTCTCCCTACTAGCAAGATGCCCATGTGCGTTGCACGGAACATCAAGATGCATTTGTATGAGAAGTTTATCTTGTGGGGGAAAAGGATGAACGAGGGAATGCCTTATTTGCAAATGCGGAGAGGGGTGTGGGTATCTTTTTGCAAAATTGCCATATTTTCCTTCATGTCCGTCGGATATAAATCGGATGGCCTATATTGCAGGATGGCAGGAACACCATCATCACCAACTCTGTTTTTTTATAAGAGTAGAGATATGTGAGTGTCACTGCCCCCTCCCCCCCACACACACTTCCCAACACCGAAGGAGTAGGGTGACACCTCGATCTTGATACTAATCTATCGACTGGCTTCTCTCTCAAACATACACACACACACACTACCCGGCACCGAAGGAGTAGGGTGACACCTCGATCTTGATACTAATCTATCGACTGGATTCTCTCTCAAACATACACACACACACACACTACCCGGCACTGAAGGAGTAGGGTGGCACATCGATCTTGATAATAATCTATCGACTCCTCTTTCAAACACACACACACACACACTCGCTAGTTGTGCCTCTGTGCCTACCGCGCACACTCTCGATGCGTCTTTCTCTCCCTCCCCCCCCAACAATGACAGCAGAAGGGTGACAACTCGATCTGATCATAATCTGTCAATTGGTTTCTCTCTCAAACATTGTGTCTCGGTGCCTCGCTCGGTAGCCCCCTCGATATGTAGACTTCTCGCGCGCGCACAACTGTAGTGACGATGACGCTGAACCCAGTGTGCCTTGTTTTTACCGGCCTCATGTGATAGTTTTCACCCTGTTTTTTGTTAATTAACAAGGCAACCTTTTCTTTGTTACTACTCCCTCCGTTCCAAAATAGATGACTCAACTTTGTACTAACTTTAGTATAAAGTTGGGTCATCTATTTTGGAACGGAGGGAGTACTAGTGAATCTGAAATCATTCGGGGCAGACATAAAACATATCACTTCAACCCAATTATCGCAGCAACTACTTTAAAAGAAATTAGCTAGCTGCCCGTGCGTTGCACGGAACATCAAGATGCATTTGTATGAGTAGTTTATCTTGTGAGAGAAAAGGCTGAACGAGGGAAGGCCTTATTTGCGAACGTGGAGAGACGTGTGGGTATATTTTTGCAAAATTGCCATAGTTTCTTTCCTATCCGTTAGATATAAATCCGACGGCCTATATTGCAGGATGGCACGCACACCATCATCACCAACTCTGTTTTCTACTCCCTCCGTCCGAAAATACTTGTCATCAAAATGGATAAAAATAGATGTATCTAAAACTAAAATACGTCTAGATACATTTCCTTTTATCCATTTTGATGACAAGTATTTCCGGACGGAGGGAGTATTTGTCTTTTTAGAGATTTCAACAAGTGACTATGACCGGACCTTACCAACATACTCAAAAAAGTAGTCCATAATTTTGATGTTACCCTCTTTTCTTGGCGGTGCAGTGCCATCTGGATACCTCATAAATAAATCAAGGACAAATCTGACCCCTTCCTGAAAAGACATACGTAGCAAAATGAGTGAATCTACACTCTAAAATATGTCTACATACACATCCGTATGTGGTAGTCCATTTGAAATCTGAAAAAGACAAATATTTAGGAACGAATGGAGTATATATAAGAGTAGACATGGAGATATATCTCCAGCATGGTCTACAACAAAAATGTGCTGGGCTGGTTAGCGCCGGATGCTCGCAACGCGATGACATGAGTTCGAATTCTGTCTTTTAACTTTAGATTTGTATATTATATATTACTCTACTTATTTACTCCCTCCGTTCCTAAATATTTGTCTTTCTAAAAATTTCAACAAGTGACTACATACGGAACAAAATGAGTGAATCTACACTCTAAAATATGTCTATATACATCTGTATGTAGTAGTCCATTTGAAATCTCTAAAAAGACAAATATTTAGGAACGGAGGGAGTAATATATACTTCTTTCGCTACTGTACTGACAGTGGAACCCACAGAGTACTTAGAATATTAAGGATGGACTTGTTTCTTTTTAACTTTCTGTACGAAGCTGTAGCCACCCTGCAAGTCACGTGTACACTGTACATGCAATTAACTTTTTATAGAGGGACAATCATACAGGCAATTAACTCAAATGGATTGGATGTCACTCTATTATTTCCAGCATAAAGAGCATCTCCAACGGCAGCCGGCAAATTTCCTCCCGCTTCCTTCCGCGGAGGACGACATCAAACGCCAGCGGCATACATTTTTACAACTCTAACCAACCAGATGAAATTCGTGCAAACACGGACTGATTTCATATAAGCATGAAGGATTTCATATAAAAAAGCTGGACCTTCATATAAACATGATGGATTTCATTACATTTACATGAACTAAGAGGTGCCAATCCGGCTCTCTTGTATAATTAATACTCCCTCCATTTGGAAATACTTGTCCTAGAAATGGATATATCTAGACTTATTTTAGTTCTAAATGGCCGCCCGCGGATCCCTTTGTCTTCCTCATGTCCGTCAGACACTTGCGGGGTCGACGAAGGTCCTCGGAAGAGACGAAGCAGCAAAGAAACCACCTGAATCCGCGGTCGTCGCCTTGGCGGTGGCCTTCATGGGTCCCAAGTGGCGGCGGCCTCCCGTGTTCCACTTCTCCTCGATGATGGCGGCGGACAGGGAGAAGCTGGCCACCGACTGGTCGTTCACCACACACCCGGCTTCTGTCTCTGCCTGCATGGCGCTGCCGCAGGCACGGGAGGCACGCCCATAGACACAGGAGGCGCGACCACCGCAGACACTAGTGGCGCGGTACGACGCGGCAGCGATGGCGCCCGTATCAGCGTGCTCGCCGCCGTGCCGGCATGGAGCAACTCGCCACTCCTCATCGAGCTGAACTAGAGCGATGAGTTGCTGAACCACGCGCCTGCTTGGGGCGGCAACTAGCTTCGTCGGGCCAAGCGAGGTTGGTGAAGCATCGAGCGGCCTCGCCCGTATCCGGAGGGCTCGGCGGGCCACCCAGCCGGGTAATATGCCGGAGAATGGCTCATCGGAAGCCATCGGAAGGGTGGAGAAAATGGTGAAGGAGGAGATGGGGAAGCGGCGGAGGGGTGCGATTCTTGCCTGCTGTCTGGCTGGCCTCGTGTAAATAGAGGGCAGACGGTAGGAGCTTGGCCGGCGTCTGGCCTCGTTTAAACTGAGGGCGGACGGGAGGAGCTCGGCCGGTGTTGCGTTTAATTCCGGCTCGCTCATGAACGGACGTGTGGCCGGAGTAGGATTCTCGGTTTGCATGCGGGTTTAATGGAGGCGCCGGGCGTGCAGCGGGCGGCGCGGTACTATTCGATTTGACAACATTAATGAACCATCAAATCACAAAGGCCCTCGCCTCTCGTGAAACCGACCGAGCTAGACTGCCCCGCCCTCTAGCCTTTTAAAAAATGTATATACTCCACTTTTGTACAGTAGTAGTATCGATGGATTGCGCCATGGAGCAAAACTTGAAATTAAAAAAAGGTGGTACATATAGAGAGCGCTCGTGAACTATGTGTCATACATGGCAATAAATAAAGTACTACATGATACTTATATGATACATGGCGCAGGAGTACTAGGTATTATTAATACAGTTTTGCTAGAACTCATCTAGATGAGATATAATTTGGTCTCATTCATCTTTTATAGCCATTGGATGTGATGCTATAAGATGCGGGTGTGCTGACGTGGGTTGTATTTGTTCTTGTGCAACGAACTGACCACTGCATGTCATGTTTGATAGTCTCAAGTCATTAAAAGCATACAAGCCCCACATCTCTTCTTGGTTGATTCCTCTATTTATGTCAAAAAATAAGAAACAACGTGAGAGTTAATGCACCACGCCTATGTGTTAGACTAGCCACAATGGTGAGTAACATACACTAGTAACATACACATATCCCTAGACTATGTTACTACCTTCATAGTAGTAACATAAGTGTGGTACTCCCTCCTTTTTCGGTTTATAGGGCTTATCTCAAATTTTAGTTTTTCCACTTTATAAGGCTCAATTTGGTTGTTCCCCATCACATGTTCAGATTCCAAGGTGCATTAAATCATTGCATGCAATATTAAGAGAAAATTGACCAATGCATGTAATTTAGCATGCATGCATTGCAATTAATGCATTGGTAAACATACTTTTTTGAGGAAACACAACATTAATTGGGTGCTTGCAAACTACAAATGGGGATCCACCACTCACCATCTATCTTGGTTGGTGAGATTTGAATTGAGCCTTAAACCGGAAAGTGGGGAGTAACATGCAAAGGCTTCATTTATTAGGTTATAGACTCATATTGCATTGGACATGTGATGTTACAGTAACTAGCTAAGTTATTAGGCTAGTCGTAATGGCGAGTATCATATACTAGTATCATGCATATGATACTAGTGTATGATACTACATCCGTAGTGCATGGTATCATAATTAGTATCATAAGCTAACTTTCATTTATTGCCATGCATGACACATAATAGCACACCATTTAATATAATACGGTATCATGATATGATATTCAACTCTCTCTTTCTTCATTCAATTCTATGCCACCTCATCAAATTTGCCTAGTTGGCATGCATGATACTATAACTATTACGACCAGCCTTATAACTACCTCTCTCCTCATTAACTCACTGCCACATAAGCAAATTTGCTGAGTTGGACTCGATGTTACTGCTGAAGTTACTCCCACGGTGGCTAGTCTTACTAGTATTTGGTTTTGTAAGATGACTTATAATACTCACCTAGACGAAGGGAGTATTCGATTTGACAGAGGGCGGCGCAGTTCCTGATACGCCTTTAATGCAGACGAGGGAGGGAGTAGCGGTTCCCGATATGTTGAACGGCCAATGCATCCTCCTTCAATTAATGCATGAGGGAAGTAATGGGAGGAGGTCCGGGAAAAGAGGCTGCACGATGTGAATGCAACGCAGTTTGCCCTCATTGCCCTCATATAAAGGCGCCCCTCCTCCATTCCAATGCATCTACTACATCGTACACACCTAAGCACTTGCCTAAGAACCTACACTAAGTGCAAAAGAGCTCGCTCCAGACCCATGGCAGCGATGCGCGTGAGCGGCCAGCGGCTGCGCCAGATGGTCCACGACGCCGGCCTGCGGCATGGCGCCGAGGATCGTCTCCAGACGGTGTTGGAGACCGGCTGGTGGATGGCCGCCGTCGACGCCAACTACGACTCTCAGTTGGACCAGATGATCGTTGCCACCAGCAACAAGTTCACCGTCCTCAAGAAGCTCGCGGACGACATCGCCGTACTCCTCCAGCCCGCGCGCCCGGGCTCCTCATTGCCTGCCACCCTAATCGGCCTCCATGGCCGGAACCTCTTTCAAGCACTGGTGGCCCTGCGACTGCCCGCCGACGCCACGAAGAATGTCCACCTGGAGGTCGCGCTCGCCGCGAGGCGCCTCGCCCTGCAAGAATTCGTCGACCTACACATCCACGCGTACGAGCAAATCGTGTACATAGGTATCTACAAGGCCAGTGAGGACGCTACGACGTTGGCCTTCCTCAACCGGCTGGAAGCCTTGGATGCCTTTGTTGAGAAGCACCTCGACCTCGCCACAAAAGCCGCCGCTCCTTAGCCGCCGGACGGTGGCCCGGCGCACTAAGTTGAGGAGGAGGAGGTCGTACGTTCGTGGATCCATCTTTCTTCTTGCCTTCTGTAACCACCACTGCGATCGCATCATCGTGGCCTTAATTCTTATTGTGCTGTTGCATTCTCGTTCCAGTCAATACCGACATGTGCGATCCCTTTGCTTAATTATATGCATCACTGTAACTAGTACTCCATCCGTCAATTTGTAAGTTGTGCTTACCTTTTCCATCAACTTCGTGCAACGCGCGGGCATCTTGCTAGAAACACTAGAATATGTCTATATAATCCGTATGTGATAGTCCATTTGAAATCTCAAAAAAGACAAATATTTAGGTACGGAGGGAGTAATATATTAGGAGTATATCAAAACAATAGTGATTTCTTTCAAGTTTGTGAACAAATACTACTATTCTACTACTTTGGATCCGTCGCAACGCACGGGCACATTGCTAGTAAAAGGAAAAGGCCTGCCACGTTCGCGTCGCACCCCCACACGCCCGGGAATCGGGAGTACAACACGGCCCGTCCGGCACGACACATAGCTTAGGGAAGGCGTGTTGCCTGCCTAGCATTTTCACTTTCATGTGGGACCGCCCGTTGAGCAAACCGACACCCCGCCCGCCGCCGGGTTGGAAAACAGAAACAAGGGGAAGATCTAGCTGTAGCACGGAAGCCAAGAAATTTTGTGTCAGACGGGGCTCGTTGATAGAGTAGGAGCATTCCGTATTAGTACCACTCCTACCAAGTTTGTACTCCTAATACTATTATATTACTAGTACTACCACTATACAACTAGTAGATACGTGCACGGCACAACATCGTAGGAACAAAAAACGGGAAGATCTTGTTTTGGGTGATTTATCTTTTTTTCAATCAACGTAGTATGAATAATATGATGTGGGGGGCACCCATGAAGCTTATGTGGCTTGGTTGCATGGCTACGGAAGGTTAGAGAAAAATAAATAGATAATGTGTTTAGAGTGCACTCCACTAAATAGATATACTTTGGATCCATTGCAACGGACCGGCACATCTATATCTATACCCCCTATATAGTGTGTGAAAAACTTTGAAAGTTGGTCGTTGGATGAAGCCAATCCGACGGTACAAAGATGGCAAATCCGAGCACTACTGGCCATTGGATATCATCCACCAGATTCTGCCACATGTATAATCTAGAAGACTCCATGGTTGAACTTAATTCATGACTAACTTTGCCACAACTAAGCTCAGGCAAAGTTATTAATAAGTTCTTCAAAATGAGAGCCACAAGTTGGCAAGCCTAAGGGAATCTTGCCACATTTTTTGTGTGTATGTCATGTGGGGCCAGTGTGGCTTGCCTAAGGTGTGGCTTGAACCAAACACTCACCTAAGTTAATCAAACTTGCCTAACCTTACATTCCACCAAATTTTGCCACAAGTTGGCAAGCCTAAGGGAATCTTGCCACATTTTTTGTGTGTATGTCATGTGGGGCCAGTGTGGCTTGCCTAAGGTGTGGCTTGAACCAAACACTCACCTAAGTTAATCAAACTTGCCTAACCTTACATTCCACCAAATTTTGCCACAAGTTGGCAAGCCTAAGGGAATCTTGCCACATTTTTTGTGTGTATGTCATGTGGGGCCAGTGTGGCTTGCCTAAGGTGTGGCTTGAACCAAACACTCACCTAAGTTAATCAAACTTGCCTAACCTTACATTCCACCAAATTTTGCCACATGTTAGAATCCAGAAAACTCCACATGTAGAAGCATAATGCACAAACCACCAGAATCTCATGCGTGCAATGCACGTGTACCTTCCTACTAGTACTAGTAGTAGTAAGAAACAAATTCCAGTTTTGGCACGAGCTCGTACTGCGGGAGCACCACAAGGCCTGCCGCAGGAGTTACATTTTCCTCTCGGGGCCCACGGGACCGAACTTCAGTGGCTTAGTGCCCGGCCTATGAGTCAATGACATGTGGGCCTTAAATGCGGCTGGCCCACATGTCATTCTCATGGTGGTGGCGTGGTTCGCGACTCACTCGTTCGAGATGAACCGGCCGGTGGTGGCGTGGCCGTGGCGAGGGTACCACAGCTGGGCGTCGGGGCGTTACGAGGCGTAGATGGCCACACCGGCGGGTACTACCTGTAGTACATAAGTACTCCAGCTGAGGATTGATGCCCGGGACGAAATGTGTCACAGCCGCTGGATGAAAATTCGATGGTGCGGGAGTACGGATCGGAGCACAGCAGCGGAGCAGGCAAACCGCGTCCAATCGGGTGTGTCTGTGGTAGAAAGTTGATGGTCGCCGCAGTTCAGCTGGCCCGCATGTCATGCACACAAAGGCAGAGGAGCGGTGGGGCCGAGAGGGATGAGGGGCACGAACAATCCTACCATTCTGTCACTGACATGTGGGACCCATAAGCGTGGGTCCCACCTGTCAGCGAAGGAAAGGCAGGGCAAGGCAGTGATAGCCACGTCAGAGGATCCATGTCCACGTCGGGGGACGTCGTGCCGTGGGTTGGAGCGGCGTCGTGGGAATCGCGTGTGGGTGTGGCAGTGGTAGAAACAAGAAACGTGATGGTCGCCGTGGTTCAACTTCCATGGACAAGCTGTCGTGTCTGCTGACACATGTATATCAAAACTAGAGTGTTTATATTTCAAGCACGTGAACAAGTATTATTCTACTAGTTTGGATCCATTGCAACGCACGGGCCAGCACATTGGTAGTAGTAGTGTCCATCTCTATCTCTAGAGGCCTTCCCTCGTTCATCCTTTTCTCTCACAAGATAAACTACTCATACAAATGCATCTTGATGTTCCGTGGAACGCACGAGGATGTTTCCTTGGGGGTCTCTCCAGCGCGGCGTGGCCGTAGTTGCAAGTTGACGCCCCTTGAGATGCCGACGTCGAGGGGCACTCGGATTTCCTCCGATGAGCAGGTAAGATGAGTTTGATCACGTAGTAAATGCATTCTAAAGACTACTTCCGTGTCCATTTCCTAATTCTCCCCCTGCCCACTGTTTCACAGGCTAGGCTCGGTGCGAGTGGAGATTGGCTTGCATATGTACGGGAGGGTACCAACATCAATTTGCACAACATTTACAACGGTGACACCGTTCCCGTAGAACCTTTGTCCAACATTGGGATCAGCCATGCAACGGGCCACCGCATGAATTGGTACGATGGAACCACGGTGAGATTGAATAAAAGATAGCACGAACCTTGCACATGGCGGTCAAAGGCGGACCATGCTGTCTGCGGCCGATTTGTTGCCGTACGAGTAGGAAGACGTTGTGCTCCTTTCTAACCGCATCTTCGCGGTGACAAACCAGGGGACTTATTTTGTATGGGACACATCCTACGATATACTCCCTCTCTCCCAGTTTATTTGTTTTGAATCTTTTCGTTTTATAAGTTTCAAATTCAAATTTAGAGCTCCCCATCACATGTTGAGATTACAATGTCCATTAAATCGTTGCGTGCATGTATAGTAAAGAAACAAATCTCGAGTTTGGCACGAGTTCGTGCTGCGGGAGCACCACAAGCCCTGGCGCAGGAGTTACATTTCCCTCTCAGGGCCGTCGGGACTGAGCTTCAGCGCCTTACTACACCTACCTTTGAGTCAATAACATGTGGACCCGATAGGTGACTGGTCCACATGTAATGCTCCCGAAGGCAGAGGGGCAGTGGGGCCAAGAGGGGTGAGCCGCAGGTCGGGGGACGTGTGGTTTCATGGATTCGAGCGGCGTCGTGGGAATCGCGGGTGGCTGTGGTAGAAACTTGATGCTCGCCGCATTTTAGGTGGCCCACATGTCATGCACACAAAGGCAGAGGGGCGGTGCGGCCGAGAGGGGTGAGGCGCACGTCGGGGGGCGTGGTGCCGTGGGTTGGAGAGGCGTCGTGGGAATCGCGAGATGAAACGTGATGGTCGCCGTAGTTGAACTTCCATGGACAAGCTGTCATGTCTACGGACACATGCACTGTATACCGATCACTAGAAGGAGTAGCAGAGAAAGCTATATATGCGGATAAATAATTCCTTATAGTCAAGCGGACCCACGCTACTACTCTGTTCCAAAGACATGCACACCATCGAAATAGTCCATCTATATCAATATACACCGAGAGGGAATAATTTTTTTACAAGAGAGGAAATAGTTCATCCATCCATAATGCCCTCCTGCTGGTGCAACGTTTTCTTCTTCTTATTCTTCTTCTTCTTCTTGTTCTTGTTCTCATTCTCTGTGGGAGACGTCTTCACAACAAGCTCTTTGGACCGTGCAGCTATCTCGAAACTCACACGGGCATCGAGGACAGCATATTTTATCCGCTCGTACATCAAGGGATAATTCTCCCATCCAGACGACCTTAGTGCCACCGTCTCGTCACCCTTCTGAAGATTTGTACCGAGCACAAAATTTGCTACGTCGAATAGGGATGGTGTCTGTTTAGCACAATCTTCTACAGGAATTTTGATTCTGGTTTGTAGGTCAGCGATGCTTTTCAAATCAAGGTTGTACGGCTCCAGCTTCTGTTTGTCCCCTTCGATGGCTGCCCCACAGAAGTATACGTCCTCCCGAGACAAGAAATCGTGAAGCTCACCTGGTATGGAGGGCGAGTGTATGATGTGGTACACCAAAACATCATCTTCGAGGCACAGCTGAAGGACGGCGGCGCGCTGGATCTTCCCAGGGGCACGCTCCGTGTACTCTGCGTCGAGACCGATGACCCTCGTCTCTACCTTTTTGAGGGAGTTGGATACATTGTTAATCCACTGCCGAACAACCCTTGGGTGGACGGTGACGGTGGCAACTATGCGCATCGAGCCTTCGACGAGGACATGTTGGACGCTAAAAACCTGCATCTCGATCTCTTTCGCCATTTGGAACCGCTGGAACGGAGGGCTATGGTTTGGAGAATTAGGATTAGATGGCTAGTCTAACTGAAGTAGTAGATGATTATTTAAAGAGGTTAAAACAATGTGAACGCAGTGGGGTTTGGATGCAAATGAAGACGAAGGGGAGGTGAAGAAGCCGAGGCGAATCGGTTCCCGATGGAGAAGTAAATGGGAGAAGTGGCGTGCAGGCAGTTGATTAGACGGCTAGGTAGACTAAACGAAAAGGCTATGCGGGTAGACTGAGGAGTCGTACCTGTTCGTGTACGTGCCCATCCTTCCTGATAGGTGGGACCTATGCAAACAGATAAAAAATGTGTCGTAGCTTTTTTTTGAGCCCGTGAGTGGGAGACACAACATTCTCTGGTTAAGGAATACTCCCTCCGTTTAGGTGAGTATAAGTCACCTTATGAAAATCAGGTTTTCCCAAAACCTTTAGGCGTGGAGCATTAACTTCCTGCTCGATCCCCTCCCAGCCTCGTTAGCCAGCGTTCTCTTCCTCTGCTGCCGCGTTCTACCTTTCCATTTTTCCTCTTCTCAAGTGTGGAACGATCTGCATGCCGTCCTTGATGCACCAGAACGACCACTGCATGCATCGCGGCAGGGCGTTGATTGGGCATGCACGAGAATTTGGTTCTGCTCGCAATATGGATGATACCTGAACGATGAAGTGAACAGGCATGCTAGCACGGGAGACCTATTTCCGCTATACAATACTGGAGTACTCATGTTCCTACTACTAGTAGTAGTAGTACAACTGTGGTACACTTGATGGTCAAAATACTATTCATCCGGTCCTCACAGTGAAGTGACAACACCCTGCGCCTGACACTAGTCCAGGCGAGGCGGCGTGTTCGGGTTACCAAAGTCAGCCTCACCCTGTGCACTGTGCAGTCTGTCACCGCCGCTGTACAGCACATTGGCGCCTCGCCTCGTCTCCCTCTCCGCTCCCATAGCACCACTCCATCTCCATCTCCTTCTCCGTCTCCGTCTCCGTCTCCATCTCACTGTGCCCCCGTGTACCGTCGCCTCACTCGCCTCCCCCAGTACCACTATTCCCTCGCTAGCCGCTCCAGCACCGACATCCTTCTCCCCCGTAAATCAAGCCCCCTTCCAAACTCCACCATGGCCGAACGCGAACCGCGCAGCATCCATATGAGCCGCGATTGGAGCAATCTCCCCAGTGACATCCTCGACCTCTGTTGTTCGTGTATGGATATGTTGACCGCCCTGCGGCTGGCTGCATGCTCGAGGGACATGCACACGGCCATCGTCGAAGCGAGGCCTAAGCTTTTCAAGACACCCTGCTTGCTGCTATCTGGTCTTGCGAGATCGGCTCACCATGATACGGAGGCGTGCATGATGCCCCTCGACTTCAATCCGATCTCCATTAGCCGAAACTTCTTTGCAGGTATGTAGTGTGTCGCCGTACATCATTTCCCTCGACATCGATCCGATCACCATCGCCCGAAACTTCTTGGCAGGTATGTACTGGGTCGGCATGAACTCCCACTGGATGGCTGCCTTCAGAGAAGACGGTAAAAAGTTGGTGCTCGTGAACTTCCAGACCTCCCATGAGATTATCCTTCCTCCGTTGGATTATATAGAGTATTACCATCGCGGTCCAACTCATCTAGATTACCACGTCAGTTGGACGGACCTTGTTTTGCAGAAGATTGTAATCTGCCAAGTGCCCACACGACATGCGAATTACGCAGACTTCAAGCTAATTGCCTTGTTCGACCGCGGACTCGCCTATCTTTGCGCCGGTGCCTTCTTTAGCTGGAGAGAACCCAGCTCGCAGTGGATCATCGTCAAAGCTGATACACACTTCTGTGATGCTATTGAACACAATGGCATCATCTACGCGATCGACAAAGCAGATGGCACCACGTATTGCTGGGACGGCGCGTGTAAGTTGTTTCCGTCTCATGTTAATGATGACGCCATGACACTGTTTGAACTTTTTGTGATGATTGGCATATCCCTGTTTGAGCAGAATTTGAGTAGAACTATGGCAATATATTAGAGACGCCGTAAATCAGCTATATTTGGAATGAGTTAATTCATGCGATTGTGACCATGTCATTACAGCCAATTTGTACCCTGAATAATCAAACGGTTAGGAATATATGGATATTATCCTTATTTTACAGTAATCTATATACTACTACTAAATATGAGTGTGTATCAATGGCCATGTTAGTTTCCTCATTTTCATGATGTAGAAACATGCACCACACTGTTGGTTTCATCTAACCATACATTAGGGAAGTAAATGTGCATATGGAGAACTCTATATTTGGAAGTAGTGAAATCCTGCAATGCTTACCATGTGTACATACCTATATTCGCCCTTCAGCAATCAATGACTAGAATAATATCCTCACAAAATTTTGCCCACAGAACACGAGTATATAACAATGCATGGTCTGTTAGTTACCTTGAAGAATTTGTTTGTGAGGACAGAACATGATTACATAACATGCATGACATGGTAGTTTCCTGTGAAGAATCGATTGCGAGATAACATGAGTATAACCATGCATGGCACTTCTATATTTTCGAACCCAGTATACATTTCCCTGTATTTTCCTCCCAGTTCCAACAGGGACATATCAATGTTGTTTCTTGCATTATCCTACTCATACTCTGAACAATGCTGATCTTACATTAACAATGCCTGTCCTTTTTGATATGATGCAGTGTCCCTACAGTTACTGCCCTTTGTAATTACACCACCTTTGCCAAAAACAGGGAAGCACAACTGGTTCCTCGCTCGATCAGACGACGGCAAAAGACTGATGATCATTCGGACACATGAGCCGGAAAAGTTATATTGCAAAAACCCCACTGTATACAAGCACCGTGTAATAAGTGAGTATCCGGACAGTGGCTGTTACGTCTATGAGCAGGATACCAGCTTGTTGGGGCCTTTAGGATTTTTTAGTTGGAGGCGGGTAAACAGCCTTGGTTCACACTCTCTGTTTCTCGGACTCAATTATCCGATTAACCAGGAGATCACCGTTGGCAAGGACCTTGATGGCAGAGAGGCTCTGTTTGCTATGGAAAACTGTGTCTACACGGCGAGCCCTAGGAGTTCGGGAGCATACTCCCCTGATTGTCAACGATACAGCCTGCAGCCAAAAGAAGGTGAGAATGACAAAGGCATCCGGATTAACTTTGATCCTTGGATGTCTCAATTACGACAGGCAGTGATGTGGTTCAAGCCTTCAGGTTGATAGGTAATTGGGCTGTTGCATCGAAAGGGTGGAGTACTGGTGTCTCCGGATCACTGGTCGCTGAAGCGGGGCTGCAAATTATGATGGTGTTGGATCATCTCTTCGAATGACTTTGTTGTCTTTGCTGCTGGTTCTGGATGGGTAGTTCTTTCTTTTGTTATGCATATTCCTTGTCATTTGGTCATCCTCGTCTATGTCACTCTTTCTATGTAATAGTTGCTTCTGTTTAGAATGTCATTCTCGTCTGGATCACGAGAGTCTGAGCGCTGCAGATGGGTACGTTTTGGTGGTGTAGCAAGACTTCTTATGAACTATCATGTCTTGCTGTTTATGTCAGTAGTAGTCACTAGTCAGTGTTTGAATGTTGTATATATCGTTGTTTCGAACTGTTTATTGTCTCGAACTACTGGTGGGCTAAATGAGGGCATCACCATTCTCCAGTGTTCAGAGTATATCTCCTTTTTTCAAGTTATATAATTTGAGCTCACTGTCTTTTCGATGATGTACACTTGTTTGGGCCAGTGAGGTGTCGTTGAATATGGGCCGAGTAGTAACGCAATGCCAAACAGGTCAATTATGACTCTCGGGCCGGGCTCTCAAAAGATCCTGAAAAAAAGGCCGGGCTCTCCAAAAAAGAAAGAATAAGGACTCTTAGGCCGACATGTGGGCGCCACCGGTGTTTTCGTGCGCTTGCGCGCCGAGAGCATATTGGCGCGTGCTCGAAATTCATGCTACCTTTTCATCCCCAGTCTCCCGCCCCTCCCCCACCTCTGGAATCTCGATTCCTACTCCAGTTCCCCCAAATCCCCCTCCTGTACTCCCTGTACTCAAGCGCACTATCATGTCGCCGGTCAACGCGGATCTCCGAGCCGGAGATCCTGAGGTCCGTCCTGCCTTCGGTCGCTGCGTGCTGTCGCTCAACAGTGGCATGGCGGCGCTTGACGACCAGTTTGCCGGCAAAGTGCTGATGGTAACCATCAACGGCGACCGGCCTCCCGTCTCGCCGGACGACCTTGTCAAAGCTCTTGGCATTGCGCACGGCATCCAAATAAGTGACTTGCTCGTCGAAGTCTGTCCGCCACCGGCTGATTTCTTCGTCAGGTTCCGAACAACTTTCGACTGCAGTCGTGTGTTCGAATCTTCCCGGCGTTTGTTCTGCGATGGCGCGCTGGTGAGCTTTGATCGGTGGCACCCAGGATGGGGCTCGGTGCCCTCTGAGCTTGAGTTTTTAACAAAGCTTACCTTCCACGGCATGCCTCGACGTGCTTGGAACAGCGAGTCCATGAACGAGCTTATCAACGACCTTGGAGGTGAGCTCGTAAGTATGTTTGTTCCTCCGGACAGCTGGGCTCTGACGGTTATGGCATGGATGAAGAAGCCGTCCACCATACCGAAGGTGATTGGTGTTGAGATACCGGTGCAGGAACCGGGGTTGTACTATTCGTCGCCACCAAGGCCGCCGCGGACCACGTTAGGGATGTACCTGTATCGAGTGTTCGTGCATGTCGAAGAAGTGGTCAATCCATCAATCGAAGTCCTGCCGCCCCCGCTGGTGCCAGGGTCCGTCGACGACGTCCATTACAGGAGTCAACGTCAGACTTTCCCCGTGTTGCTCGGAACGATGGATGGCACAGGGCCTACTCCATCGCGCGGCGGAGGCCACTGCTTCTTTGGGAGAAGAGGCAGGGCTGGCTGCCTGGATGTGCTCTAATTTGAGGTAACAACTGAATCTTGTCAGATAGTACTAGTTAAATCCGAGCTATGGGTCTGAAGCACTGATATGCCAGTACATTTGATTGTGACCTGTTCTAATTTTGTACCTGAACTTTTTTTAGAAAGGGCTGTACGTCAACTTAATGTGCTAGCAGAACTTATTGTGTTGTCTGTCTGTTTTCTTTGCACAACATTCAAGATATTTCCCCGTCATTTATAAAGACGATGAACCGTTATGTACGACTTCGTTGGTTTCAACATAGCCCTTCCCGTAGCGATCCACTGCTTCCATCCTGATTGTGCCGCCTGCGTGAAATTTTTGTATGCAAGTTCAGTGTGCTATGATGTTCTATATGATTGTGTCAACTATATAAGTTTTTACTGAGCATCAGCAATGCATATGGCTGAAAGATGTATTTACGAGCATCGACCAATGGGTCTCTCTCTCTCTCTCTCTCTCACACACACACACGCACACACACGCGCACACGCACAAGTGGGACCCGTTGAATTATTTATTTGCTCGTGACAGCTTTTAATTAGGTTCCACTGTAATCTAACTTTTTTCTTAAGTTATTAATTGAGCTCAGTGACTTCAAAAAGTTGTACAGAAGCCTTGTTTGGGCCTTTCCGGCATCCCTGAATGTGGGCTGAGTAACCATGTTAGGTTGTACTGTACTACACAGGCTCTTTTTTTCAACATCAGCAATGCAACTGGGCCGACAGTTGTACACAATATCCGGGTCAACTTGTTATCCGCCCCGCCGGGCTGCAAAGTTTCCTAGGAGGTATGCATTAGGCTTAACAAGAAAATGGACTTTAAGAAATAATAAATGGGATGTAATTATAATAACTGGGCAATTACTATGCACCAAACACGTAATTAGTTTGAAAAATATATTATTTTTGGAATTTAGAAATTTTAATTTCATTACTTGTTGCGCGCGCAATATTTCGTTGGATTTTAACGTGATACAACTTTATTTTGAAATTATATTTAACCTGACTAGAAATTTCGGATAAAAATATTTCGGATCCCATCAAAATGTGGGAATTTTTTTTGAATTCTGTTTTGAGCGGTTGTTTGAAATTATTAATCGTTGTCCTACCTAGAAGTTGGGCTGTACTTTTAACAAACCCGTAAATGGGCTGTAGTAAATTCCATTAGAATTGAAAAATGGGCTGTACATTCTTACAAATCGCAAATGGGCTATATGTTCTCTGCCAAATCCGAGCTGTGGGCCTACTAAGTTGACGCGTACCAAGGGCTTTGTCAACTTAGTCAATATAAACGATTCTAGCTGCAGTGATCGTACGATGTCCATCCAACGGCCGTAGTGCTTCTTTAACCTCTGGTCTTCCTGCTCCAGCCGCCCAAAGCAGCGCCGGTCGTGTCGCGTGCTCCTGCCTCCCGTGGCCGGCTGTGATGCCGCGGAGGCCTCACCGCCCCGTACTACTCCCACCGCTGGCCAGGCCATCCCTCTACTCACCCACACCCCCTGTTATTCTACGGCGACGGCAGCCGAACCAGTGAACCCTCGTACTCCTCTCCGCGCGGGCTACCACTGCTGCGTCTTCCCCGGCTCCGCGTCGTCCCCTTCCTAGGCCTCGCCGTCGTCCAGACCACCGCCCTAGTGCGCTCGGCGTGGCGTGGTCAACGTGGTCAACGACCGACTTCCATCGGAAGAGTACTGTACGTGGAGAGGCTGACAGCTGGGTCCAGGCGGCCGCAAGGAAGTGCCTCCTTATTACGCGGAAAATAATTATTCCTCCACCTGACAGCAGGGACCCACCGGACGGGTCACCAGTATTTCGCGAAAAAAACATTTCCACCTGACTGCTGGGACCCACAGGACGGACCATCATATTTCGCGAAAAAAAATGTTCCCCCCGCTGTCAGCTCGGACCCACCGGAAGTGCCTCCTTATTACGCACAAAAAATGAATACCCCCCTGCTAGCTGGGACCAAACCTTGGTGGGAGGCTGACTTGTGGGCCTACTAAGTTGACTGGGATGGAGGCCTTTGTCAACTTTAGTCAATATATGAACGATTCTAGCTCCAATGACCGTACGATGTCCATCCAACGGCCGTAGTGCTTCTTCAACCTCTGGTCTTCGTGCTCCAGCCGCCCAAAGCAGCGCCGATCATGCCGCCTGCTCCTGCCACCCTGGCCGGCTGTGATGCCGTGGTAGGCCTCACCCGCTGGCCAGGCCATCCCTCTACGCACCCCACACCCCCTGTTATTCTGCTGGCGACGGCAAGCCTCACACCGCAGCCGAACAAGTGAACCCTCATATCTCTACGCGTGGGCATCCACTGCCGTGTCTTCCCTGGCTCCGCGTCGTCCCCTTCCTAGGCCTCGTCGTCGTCCACCGCCCTGGTGCTCTCGGCGCGGCGTGGTCAACATGGTCAAGGAATGGCTTCCATCGGACATGGACTGTACATGGAGAAGGCTGACAGCTGGGTCCACGATGCAGCAAGGAAGTGCCTCCTTATTACGCGTAAAATAATTATTCCTCCACCTGATAGCGGGGACCCACCGGACGGGCCACCGTATTTAGCGAAAAAAACGTTTCCCCGTGTCTGTTGGGACCCACCCATTACATCTCGCACGCAAGGAAGTGCGTCCGAAAAAATGATTCGCCCACCCCCTGACTGCTGGGACCCACCAGCTACATCGTCGCACGCAAGGAAGTGCGTCCGGCGCAAAAAAACGATTCACCCCCTGACTGTTGGGACCCACCAGCTACATCTTTGCACGCAAGGAAGTGCCTGACAGTCGGGACCCACCTGGTCGAAGCGTACGTAGCGTTGTCATTCTGGTCGCGAATGTGTACGTACATATATACTGGTGGATGTAGAGGCGCGCACGTGTCGTAGTAGAGGCGCGCACGTAGCATGTACACGTACGTACAGCGGCGAGGGTGCAAGAAAGAAAATACGGCCACGTACGTACATACGGGCAGGGTCTCTAACGCCTACTCGCGCATACGTACATGGCTGGGTCGGAACGGAGAAACAGCGTCGTCGTCGTGTTCATGGGGAGCCAACCGGCTGGGTCGGAACGGAATGCGTGGTCGTGTTCATCGGGAGGGCTTGGACGGAACAGGCGATGGAAACGAGGCCTGGCGTACCGCACAACGGAGGAAACGGCCTTGTGTTCGACCGGCCACGTTCGAAACGGGGTCCTGTTGATCGGGAGGGGCCTGGCGTACCGCAAAACGGAGGAAACGGACCTCCTACGGTCGAAACGGGGGTCCTGTTGATCGGGAGGGGTGTGGCGTACCGCAAAACGGACGAAACAGACTTGTGTTGGAGCGCTACGGTCGAAACGGGGGTCCTGTTCATCGGGAGGGGTGTGGCGTACCGCAAAACGGACGAAACGGACTTGTGTTGGAGCGCTACGGTCGAAACGGGGGGGAGGGGTGTGGCGTACCGCAAAACGGGACTCCACGGGATACTGTTCATCTCCACCGTCGACCTCCTCCAGCCTCCACGGGCTACCGTCGACCTCCTCCAGCCTCCACGGGCTCCTGTTCATCCAGCCTCCACCGCGCGCTACTCCACCGGCTACTGTTCAACCACCCCTCCACGGGCACCCCTCCACCGTCTACTGTTCATCCAGCCCTCCACACCACGGGGTCCTGTTCAACCACCCCTCCACGGCCACCCCTCCACCGTCTACTGTTCATCCAGCCCTCCACACCACGGGTTCCTGTTCATCCAGAGGCAACGCCACCGCTCACTGTTCATCCACCCCCCCCCCCCCGCAACGCTCACTGTTCATCCCAAGGCAGATCGATCGGCTTCAGTTAGCAGCAGTAGCGAAGGAATCGCTCCATCGGGTTCAGTTAACAGCCATCGATCGATCCCTCGGGTTCAGTAACGCGTAGCCTGCAGTGCAATCGCTCAGGTTTAGTTAGAGCCCAACGCCTCGCTCGGCTTCAGTTAGAGCCAACGCCTCGCACACACGCGCGTACGTACGAGAGAAACACGCATCGCTCCGCCCTCGATCTCCCACTGTAACTGGCAACTCCCCGAAATTTTCCTCCCCCTCGCTTCTACCATGGTTTTTTCCGTCATGGACGGCCCAAAGAATGTCATGCAGCTGCGTCTCCGGCCTGCCAGGACGAAAAGCCCATTTTCTGTCATGATTTTTTGTCATAGAAGTAGGAGCCAACCACATCTATGATGATACCGGGTTTTGTCACAATTATCGTCATAGAAGTGTCATATGTATGACAGAAAAAAAATTCATTCGGCCCAAAATGTCACGGATGTGTCTTTTTTTGTAGTGCAAGACTACATCAAGTTCTACTTCATCAAGTACGACTACAACTCCAAGGATTACCATCAAGATGATGTGTATCCCGAAGAAGAAGAACTAGAGAGTTCCTGAGGGTGACTCCGCCAACATACTTCACTCGTATCTTTTTGGCAATGACAAGTGCAATCAACTTCCACATCTTGCACAAGTTCAAGGAGTCACAAACCCTCATGTTGGTAAGGCAAGGGACGAGGTAACCTAATGTTTTCATGGACATCATCTTGTGTGTGCATCACTCTATGTCTGTGGATATACTTGTTTGTTCCTTGTCGGACTAACCCGTGTTGGTATTGAAAGTGCAACTCACTCCAAAGGATTGCTCCAAATGATCTTCATCAACATTGAGCATCCACATCTTCAACACCTACATGAAGTCATCATCGACAAAACCCAAGGTTAGTTCATCCCTCTAAGGGGGGATCTCACATCTAGGGGGAGCTTAACTCTAAGAATTGAGTCAAAGCAACTCTAATGGTGTGAACACATCCATGCATTATGTAAAAGTGGTAACCCCACTTGAGCTTAAACGATGAGTATGACCTATGATCAAATGTTCTCATTTGACTCCTAAGTCAATATACTCATATATAGATGACCTAGTCATCGCCAATTGTTTGATAGATGCTAGATTTTGTTGTGCATGCTTTGCCACATATTTCATTTGCCATTTTATTGTGTGAGCATGTTGGTTGCATATTTAACTCATTTGTGGACATCCACTTGTTGCTTTGATTGATTGGCTTCTTTTTCTTTTGCCAAGTGGATGAACAAGAATGCCTAAGAACCTTCTCTAGCTATCTATGCTTTTCTTATCTCAAACTCTATTCATGCTACATCACAAAATTTGATCAAGTCAGATTCGAACCACTCTGTGTGAGGAGCACTCAGAGTCCCCAATTCGTCATAGACTTAAACTTCCAAAACTTCTTTGTGCATTTTGGTCTGACTGGTTCTTCCATTTCGGTCATACCGAGATTACTAAGTCGATCTAGGTTTTCAATCTCGGTGCAACCGATTTGAACTTTTCGGTCTCACTGAGTTGCTATAACTGTCAACAGTTATGCTTCTCGGTGCCACCGAGTTGTTCCATTCGGTCACACCGACTGGGTCGGGCTATATATACTCACGGGCAAAAATTTGGAAACTTTCTCCAAACCCCTTCGCCCGCGCATAGCTCGCTCTGCCTCCAGGGTCTCCAGATCGTCGTCGTCATTGCCAGCCGCCTCCTGTCGCTGGTCTCCGCCACCATCAATGGAATTCAACCCCGCCGTTGCCGTCGTAGCGAGTTCATCGCCAAGCTAGGGTATGGACTCGATCACAGTGCTATCCCCGTCCAATTCCTAGCACATTGTGTTCATCATGATTCTTGCCACGATTGAAATGATTCTATCCAGTCAAAACAATCCATAAATTAGAAGTGAATTGAAAATTTAGGGTTAGGTTTCCGCTGAAACCATCTCGGACCCACCGAGTTGTAAAACTCGGTTCCACCGATTCGGCTAAGGCCATTGCACAAGTGATTCTTGGTCTGACCGAGAATTGTGAATCGGTGTGACCGAGATCAGAACTTTGTGAAACCCTAGCAGTCTTGGTGCCACCGAACTGTGACTCGGTTTGACCAAGTTCACTAGTTTAGGTTCCAAAAGCTGCTTCGGTATCACCGAGTTTGCAAATCGGTTGATCCGAAATGCTTTTTGTGGAAAACTAAAAGTAAGTTTTTGAATAATTATTTTGCAAAAACCTCTGTATTTTGTGATGCTCATCCATTCTATCTCAACTACATCTATTCACAGGGTCAGCAGTTAGTGTTTGCAGCATGTCAGACCAAAGTGACAGCTAGAACAGGGAAGAGGAGCAGGTTCACATGAGTGAGGGCACTAGTCCTTCTAGCACCTCAGATGAAGGCAGCAGGAGCACCCCAAGCAACTTGCCCAAAGCTGCTACCAGGGCCAGAAGGAAGAGAACTTCAGACTCTGAGGATGAAGACTACGTGGCAGCTGAGGATGAGGCCACTTCCAAGAAGATAGTGCTCAAGAAGGAATATGGCTCAGCTGCAGCCACAAACCAGGTCTAAAAAGGAAGGTGCCTGCCAAGAGGACACTTATGCTGAAAGTAAGAGCATCAACTCAAGAACCTGAGAAATCTGATCCCAAAGAGGCTGCTGCAGAAGGGAAGAAGAGGAAGGAAAGGGTCAAGAAGACCGTGGCCAGAGTTGTTGGACAGCCTTCCATGATGGAAGAGGAAGATGAAGAAGAGGCTGCTGCTCCAGCACCCAAGGCACAAAAGCTTATGGGTGATGCTATTAGGTCAGGGGCTGCATCATCAAAGCCCAAAGAAGCACCCAAAGCTGCCTCCAAGCGCAAGACTGCACCTAAGAGGAATACCAGGAACATACCATCTGCTGAGAAGAACAAGGCCCCAATGCCTGAAGTTGTTGCTAAAAAGGAAGATGAGGAAGAGCAAATCTTGAGAAAGCTGAAACCTAAGATTCCAGACCACAATGATGCTCATCCAGTGGCTGAGAATATGAAGCTGAGGAAGGATGCTGGACTCAAACAGTGGAGGATGTCTGATCCTTATGCAATTAGGAGAAGGACTGCTGTTGACTACAGGTTCCACACAAAGGAACAACAGGATTTCTATGAGACTGTGCTACTGGACAAGAAACCTATAGTTTGTGACATGAGGTGGGTGGACTAGAAATACATGAAGGAGAATGAGGAACACTACCCAGGTGTGTTTGACAGCTTCAAGGGTTGTGGAGTTGATGACTGTGTTGGACAAAAGTTCACAAAGTGGAACGATGAGCTCATAATGCAATTCTACTCCATAGCTCACTTTTATCCTGATGGCAGAATAGTCTGGATGTCTGAAGGTACAAGGTACCAATCCACAATTGAAGAATGGGCCAAACTGATCAATGCACCAGAGGAGAAAGTTGATGACTTGGATGTCTATTCCAAGAAGAGAATGGATCACAACTCAATGGCACACATGTACAAGGAGATACCAGATGATGCTCTTGAGACTCACAAGTTTGGGTTTGTCCATTTCCTTCTGTCAGGACTGCCAACGATCAACTGGATCCTTAGGCACACACTCTTGCCCAAGTCAGGTGACCACAACATGATCAGAGGCCATGCAATAAACTTGCTACACATATTTGATGTGCCTCAGAAGTTCAAGGTCATGAGCCTCATAGTTGAGACTATCAAGAGGACAGCAGCTGACCAAAAGAGAAGTTGTGGGTATGCCCCACAGATCCAGGAGCTGATCAACTCCAAGATGGGCACAGGCACATACTTGTTGGACAAGGAACATATGCCTATCTTTCCAGACTTTGAGGACAACCAGGTAGTCATGAATGAAAATGAACCATCTTCAGTGCAAGCACAAGAGAAGAAGGAGAAGGCAAAGAAGGAGAAGGCTGCCAAGATACCAACAATTGATGAGGCATCTGAGTACTTTCTGAAGAGCAAGCAGGACCAACTTGGTTACTTGATAGAATCCACACTGAGGATTGAGAAGGGGCTGGCCACCCTAACTCAAAACCAGGAGAGCCTGGAGATAATCATGGAACAAAAATTCTATGACTTAGATGTGAAAGTAACTGAGATCCAGTCTGTTGTGGAGTAGCTTCAGGATGATATGCAGGAGAGGAAGGGCAAGACAACCACTGATGGATTTACCAGAGTGCCTCGAGCTCAGAGATCAGTTGCAGTACCAGTGACAGACACCAGAGCCACTTCATCTGCACCAGCTATAGCTCTAGTGCAACCAGCTCCAGCACCTACTCCTCTAGCTCCATCCACATCAACTGAAGCCTTCGTCCTTGGAGTCATATCTACACCACCACATCAAGACCAAGCCTGAGAGATGACATATCACTATGTATTTTCTATGAACTTTTTGGTAACTTGTTGCCAAAGGGGAAGAAAAATGTATAGATCATAGGCTTCGAGAGAGAGTGTTTGCTTTTGTTCTCTCTTGTCTTTGTGGTTGAACTTTATTTGCTTTTGCTTGCTTGAGATACTACTTCATTGTATGTGTGATACAATGATGATCATGTGTTTGCTCATATGCTACCTTAATGCTTGTTGGATGACATTATTCCATTTATCTTTATATGATCATTCATTTTGCTTGGTGATGAGTGCATGTATTCAATCTTTATTATTTTGAGCGCTCCACCAAGATGTATGTGACATGGAAGAGTAACCCATGAGCCTAACTCCTTGTGCATTTGCAGTCCAAAGCAAATCTTAAACTATGCACAAATTTAGGGGGAGCTCTTGCTTATCACATACTTCTCAAAGCGACGATGTTTTTCAATCTTATTATTATTTGTCGAAGCTTTGATCTATATGTTATCATCAATTACCAAAAAGGGGGAGATTGAAAGTGCAACTATCCCTAGGTGGTTTTGGTAATTCCTAACAACATATAGCTCATTGAGATAACATCATTCCAAGATAAACATTTCAGGAAAAGCTCAATGACTGGCATGGCATGGCTGAGGAAAGTGGATCCCTCATAATACTAAGGATAAAAGGATTGGCTCAAGCTCAAAAGCTCAAGACTCTACATTTTATATTTCAGTGATCCAAGATCACATTGAGTCTATAGGAAAAGCCAATACTATCAAGGAGGGATGAGGTGTTGCTTGATGAGTTTCTTGCTTCAAAGTGCTTAGTGATATGCTCCAAAAATCCTCAACTACTTTCTCATATCCACATATGACCTAAACTAGAAGTCAAACTCAGCCCCACCGATTCTTTCTATCCGGCGCCACCGAGTTCAGATGTCATAGCCACTGCCACAAACCCTAGGTAAATCGGTCTCACCGATAGGGATCTCGGTCTCACCGAGATGGGATTGTAATCTCTCTGTTTCCCTTCATAACGTTTCGGTCTAACCGAAGTGAGCGATCGGTCCCACCGAGATTGCAATGTAAACTCTCTGTTTCCTTTTTGTAACATTCCGGTCCCACCGAAATGAGTGAATCGGTCCCACCGAGTTTACCTGACCAACTCTCTGGTTAGCTTATTACCAAAATCGGTCTCACCGAGTTTGTGTAATCGGTCTCACCGAGATTATGTTATGCCCTAACCCTAACCATATCGGTCCTACCGAGTTGCATGTCGGTCCCACCGAAAATCCTAACAGTCACTAGGTTTACTAAATCGGTCTGACCGAGTTTGTTGATTCAGTCCCACCGAGATTGGTAAATTGCGTGTAATGGTTAGATTTTGTGTGGAGGCTATATATACCCCTCCACCTCCTCTTCATTCATGGAGAGAGACATCAGAAAGAACCTACACTTCCAACTTACCATTTCTGAGAGAGAACCACCTACTCATGTGTTGAGGCCAAGGTATTCCATTCCTACCATATGAATCTTGATCTCTAGCCTTCCCCAAGTTGCTTTACACTCAAAGCTTCTTTCCACCAGATCCAAATCCTGTGAGAGAGAGTTGAGTGTTGGGGAGACTATCATTTGAAGCACAAGAGCAAGGAGTTCATCATCAACACACCATTTGTTACTTCTTGGAGAGTGGTGTCTCCTAGATTGGCTAGGTGTCACTTGGGAGCCTCCGACAAGATTGTGGAGTTGAACCAAGGAGTTTGTAAGGGCAAGGAGATCACCTACTTCGTGAAGATCTACCGCTAGTGAGGCAAGTCCTTCGTGGGCGACGACCATGGTGGGATAGACAAGGTTGCTTCTTCGTGGACCCTTCGTGGGTGGAGCCCTCCGTGGACTCACGCAACCGTTACCCTTCGTGGGTTGAAGTCTTCATCAACGTGGATGTACGATAGCACCACCTATCGGAACCACGACAAAAACATCCGTGTCTCCAATTTCATTTGAATTCTCCAGATCCTTCCCCTTTACATTCTTGCAAGTTGCATGCTTTACTTTCCGTTGCTCATATACTCTTTGCATGCTTGCTTGAATTGTGTGAAGATTGCTTGACTTTTGCTAAGATAGCTAAAATCTGCCAGAGACTAAAATTGGGAAAAGGTTAAGTTTTTAATTGGTCAAGTAGTCTAATCACCCCCCCTCTAGACATACTTCCGGTCCTATAGTTACCGGAACCCCCCGGGGGCTTAATGGGCCATAGTGGGCCTTAGTGGAGAAGAGGAGAGGCGGCCAGGGCAAGGCCGCGCGCCCTTCCCCCCTAGTCCGAATAGGACAAGGAGAGGGGGCGGCGCCCCCCCTTTCCTTCCTCTCTCTCCCTCCTTGTCGGTGTCAAAACCGGCGGATCTCGGGTAGGGGGTCCTGAACTGTGCGTGTAGGCGGATGGTAACAGGAGACAAGGGACACGATGTTTTACCCTGGTTCGGGCCCTCTTGATGGAGGTAAAACCCTACGTCCTGCTTGATTAATATTGATGATGTGTGCTACAAGAGTGGATCTACCACGAGATCAAGGAGGCTAAACCCTAGAAGCTAGCCTATGATATGATTGTTGTTTGTCCTAGGGACTAAAGCCATCCGGTTTATATAGACACCGGAGAGGGCTAGGGTTACACAGAGTCGGTTACAATGGTAGGAAATCTACATATCCGTATCGCCAAGCTTGCCTTCCACGCCAAGGAAAGTCCCATCCGGACACGGGACAAAGTCTTCAATCTTGTATCTTCATAGTCTTGGAGGCCGATGATGATAGTTCGGCTATCCGGACACCCCCTAGTCCGAAACTCCCTCAGTAGCCCCTGAACCAGGCTTCAATGACGACGAGTCCGGTGCGCATGTTGTCTTCGGCATTGCAAGTCGGGTTCTTCTTCCGAATAATTTATAGAAGATTGTGAACATCAGGATAGTGTCCGGCTCTGCAAAATAAATTCCACATACCACCGTAGAGAGAATAACATTACACAAGCTCAATCTGCTGACGTATTTTGTGGCGTGACGTCACACCACTACCAAGCCTTTACTCAAATTGTTTTTATTGTTCCATCTCCGCGCGTTTAGCGAAGCGGTTTCCTTGGCACGTCTTGTCGAAGCAGAGATCGTGTTTAACTTATTCCGGGATTCCCATCAATATGGACGTGGGTAACCCAACCGCGCCATTGATTGTGACGCTTGGGAGATAAGCGAGTTTTACCAGGCCGGTGGGGACACATGTTTTCGTCTGCCCATATAAGGGGATAAAGATCCAACCCTTTTACCTACGCCTTCTTCCTCCTTGGCTTATCCATCTCCGCAAACTCGAGCTCCAGCGCCCAAGTCTGCACTTCTCACCTCAACCTTCTCCAACTATGTCCGGAGTGGGAGGCAAGTGGATGGCCTCCTCCGTCACGGACGGGCAGATCCAAAAGCTGCGCGATGATGGATATTTGTCCAGCGACATCACGCACCGGCTCCCCGATGAGGGAGAGCTCATCCCCACCCCCAGACCCCATGAGAGGGTAGTATTTCTTCCCCATTTCCTCTTGGACTGGGCTTCCCACTTCATCCCTTTGTCCGGGGGCTCATGTTCTACTATGGCCTAGATTTCCATGATCTGGCCCCGAATTTTATCCTCAACATCTCGGCGTTTATCGTCGTGTGCGAGGCCTTCCTCTGCATCTAGCCCCACTTTGGCTTGTGGCTCAAGACCTTCAGTGTCAAGCCGAAGGTTGTGAAGGGCAGCCAAGCGGAGTGCGGAGGAGCCATGGTGGGCAGGATGTCCCACGTTACGTGACTGGAGGGCACTTTCGTGGAAACCATTAAGGGGTGGCAATCGGGGTGGTTCTACATCACCGAGCCGCGTGACCCTGATTGGGCAGCGGCCCCCGAATTCAGATCCGGCATCCCTACACGGCTCACCTCCTGGAAAGAGAGTGGCCGGATCTGGGGGGGATTCGAAGGAGCTGACCGGACTCCAAGCCTGTATCCAGAAGCTGGTGGACAAGAAGCTCAAGCTTGTCAACGTACTCCAGGTCATGCTCATCCGCTGGATTCTCCCGTGCCAACGACGGGGCTTCAACATGTGGGAGTTCGATCCGGCGCAGCACCAGTCTCTGAGCGGGCTCTTCGACACTACGTACGAAGATGTCTGGAAGGTGCTGTTCAAGGGCGCCAAGGCTCCCGCATCCGCTACCGAAGATCGCGGATTCTGCTCGCAGCGTCCAGCTGACGAGGTAAGTGATTTTGTCACTTGTTTTCCATAGTTTGACTCTATGCGGGATCTAAACTCCCTTTACCTTTGACAGGACTGGCTGGCGAAGGCCGAACGGACTATCTGTCCGGCCCCATTGCCAGAGGACCCAGCGGACGCCCGCCTAACGGGGCTGCTGGCTCCGGCACCCCACGTGGTGCCGGAGAAGAAGGCCAAAGAAAAAGGCCACGGGGACTCGGAAGAGTTCCCGTTTTCAGGTGCTATCGGATGATGAATTCGAGGCCGACTCCTCCCACCAAGGCGAGGAGGAGAAGAAGAAAGCCTATCCCCCAGCGGGGGGAGGGAAGAAAAGGAAGGCCTCCCCAACAGGGGAGGCCGAAGGGTCCAAGAAGGGAAAAACTCTCCCCCCCGGACTGCTCCACCAATGCCAGTGACGACGACGAGGACTGGCCTCCAAGGGCCAAGCCCCTGGCGAGATCATAAGTATCCGAACTCCCGAATAACTTCAAGGTTTTTTTATTTCTCGCCACATAATGTGTTTCTAATGCCGCATACAACCTTGCAGTCCGCCTAAGGATGATCTTCCCGCTTCGTCGAGCGGGTCCTTAGGTGCGTCGGATATGGATTCTCTTCCGACTGCCTCCACCCCCCGTGACGCGGACGATGCCGAGGTGGGATCCCAGGAAGGGACCCTCCAGGAGGAGAGGGCCCCGGAGGTGTCGCAGGACAACCTTCCGGACTTGGCATCGGACTCGGCCCCGGAACCCACAGTGGCTCTGGAGTCCGGCGGGCGACCCCTTCGTAAGAAGGGCAAGACCGTGACGCCGGCAGCCTCCGTCCAACCGGAGGCGCCGAATAATTTGCTGGAGGCGCTCAACGGCGCCACCATCGAAGAGGAACACCACACTGTTATGAGTGCGGTGATTCAGAAGGTGCAGCTCGCCAAGAGCGGGCTGACCGAAGCCTGCAGCAGTCTTCTAACAGGTTTTGAGGTAAGAATTTCAATATGTACAAAATGGTTCCGCATAGACAGTAGCCCCTGATGCTCGGTTCGGTGTTCGGAAAGAAAAGCCGGACTGAGGATCTAAAAAGATATACTCAGGAGTCATAATAAATATGTCAATATGGGATTGCAGGCTGCACTACTGACCTCTGCCGCACTGACTGCGGAGGTCAATACTTTGAAGGAAAACCTCGAGCGGTCCGAGAACGAGCTTGGTCGTGCCAAGAAGCAGCTCGAGGACAGGGAAGGTGAGTAACACCTGAGTAAAATTGTACCTTACAGAAAAGGATTTTGGTTGCAAAAAGAATGACAAGGATAACATGGGTATTGCAGGGGCCACTAACGAGGTGGCGACCTTTAAAGAGGCGGTGGCCGCAGCCGAACACAATGCAGCCGCGGAGCGCACCGAGCGAGAGAAGCAGGAGGCGCGGGTGGCAGAGGTACAGCAAGAGCTCCAGGATCTCGTGAAAAAACATGAGAGCCTGGAGCGTGACTCGAAGACTCAAGAGTCTGAGCTTGCAACGGCTCTTGAGAGTGCCAAAGCCACTAAGGCCGAAGCCTACAAGGCCCTCCAGGAGATTGAGGCAGTGAAGAAAATAGCAGCGGGTAAGGCATTTTTCATGCAAAGTAAGCATGTGAGTGTTAATTACCTGTTGCTTACCCGTATTCAGAGCTCTCCAGGAGCGTTCGCAGATCTTCCTTGCAGCGTGTCTGATGCTGCCGCATTCTACCGGGCCGAGGAGGGGAGCTCAACGGAGAAGGTCTTCTGGTCTCAGTATGCTGAGGCCGGACATCCGGTGCCCCTTAGCGACCGGCTGAAGCAGCTGGTCGAGCTCCACAAGGCGGCCGAACAGGCCATGAGGGGCCTCATAGTTCGGCTGTGGCCTAAGGAGGCCATGCCTGGGAGCTACTTCGGCCTGGTGCGGCGGCTGGTGGATGCGTGCCCGTGGGTTGAAGTCATCAAGCACTCCGCCTATATTGAGGGTGCCCGTCGGGCCCTTGCCCGCGCAAAGGTGCACTGGGGCAAGATGGATGCCTAGAAGCTTGTGACGGACCCGCCACCAGAGGGCAAGGAGCATCGCACGCCCGAGATGTATTATAAGAGTGTGCTGAAGGGTGCCCGCACTATTGCGGGGGAGTCCTCCAAAGATGTAATTTTTGAGTAGACCCGCATTTTGTTATCCTGTGCGCTGAAAACTTAGTTCATATGCGCTACGCAACGCTTGTTAATTTAAAATATTACCTTCTGTGCGGCTGTTTATCAAATCCGAGAGATGGCAAGTCGTCGGCTTCAGCCCCCATGCCACGAGTGCTGGGGTGTTCGGGATAAACTTGAGCACTCTTGTTCCCATTTTTGGGTCCATCTAGAGAGGCGCTTGTAACGCCCCGGATCCGATGTGCCAGTTGTCTGCTAGTTATTCGCTGTCGTTGCCATGTCATTTTCTTGCGTGTTGCATTCTGTCATGTCATCATGTGCATTTCATTTTGCATATGTGTTCGTCTCACGCATCCGACCCTTTTCCCCGTTGTCCGTTTTGTAGTCCGGCGCTCCTATGTCCTCCGGCGTTCCCCTTTCGTCTCTCGTTGTGAGTAGGTGTTAAACTTTCTCGGAATGGACCGAGTCTTTCCAAGCGGCCTTGGTATAGCGCCGGTAGACCGCCTGTCAAGTTTCGTGCCATTTGAAGGTCGTTTGGTACTCCAACGGTTAACCGCGTAGCCCGATACCCCTCTTTCTCTTTGCAGCCCAACACACCTACCAAAGTGGCCCAAAACCCACCTAACTCCCCTCCATGCTCTCGGCCGTTCGATCGCGATCGTGTGGGCGAAAACCATGCTCCATTTGGACTCTCCTAGCTCCCTCTATCTATAAATAAGTCTCCTCCCCCGAAATTCGCGGATGAAACCCTCCAAACTCTAGCAGTTTTCCTCCTCGCGCCGCCGGACGCGTCCGCCCGCGCCGGACACGTCCGCCGGCCACGTCGCCCGGACCAACCACAGGCCGCCACGTCACCCTGTCGCCCCTCTCCTCCACTCCCACGCTGACACGTGTCTCGCCCGCGCCCGCGCGCCGCCTGCGGCCCGCCAGGCCCGCCGCCGGCCCCCGGGGGGCCCGTCCTCCGCAGCCGCGGCCCGTCCGCGCCCCGCGCCGGCGCCTCCCACCGCCGACCGCCGCGGGCGCTGTCCCGACCGCCCGCTGCCGCCCGCTCCCGCGGCCGAAGCTGCGTCGTAGCCTCCGCGCCGCCCCGCCGTGACCCGCCCTGGCTCTGCCCACGCCGCCCGGCGCGGCCCTGTCCGCCCCGCGACTCCGGCGAGCTCCGCCGGAGCTGCGCCGCCCCGCATCGCCTCTGCCCGGCCACCCTCGTCGTCCGGCCCTGCTCCGCCCCCGCCGGCGCCGGATCCGGTCGGAGCCGGGCGGATCCGTCCACCCCGAACCTCTCCGGTCGTCCCCCTCCTTCTCCGGTGAAGCTCTGGCGAGAACTCCGGCCCTGCATTGATTTCCGTGCGAACCCGAGGTTGCCCCCGTTTCCACTAAGTCCCTTGTTTTTAACATTTTCATGCCATGTTCATCATGCCGTAACTCTGCATCCGTAGCTCCGCTTTGCGCGTGTAATATGTCAAATTGTTCGTCTCAACGAGTATATCATTGCATTCCATTGCATCATATTCATTTGAGGTCATCTTGATGCCTGAATCATCGTTGTAAGAGTGCTTCATAATGTTTTCTGCTATCTGTTAACAGAACGAGCTCTTTTGTCATTTTTGCCATGATTGATGTGTGCATCCTATGAGGTTGATGTCTACATGTGTTTTGATCTATGCTATGTCTTATTTACAGAGGTGCTTACCATGTATTTTTGTGATCAATGTGGTGACTAGCACAAGCATGCAAACTAGGCATCGTGATGTTGCTGATTTTAGTCCCTGTTCTGCTGTTATTTTCATGCCATGTAAACTTGATGCTACAGAGAGATCCATGCATATTTTGAGATACTTCAGTAAGGGTGTTTTGAACATGTCGTTATTGTCTATCTATTCATGCCCTTTGTTGCAATTATGTAGTAGTCTAGCATGTCATTTTCGTGCTCTACTTTTGCTTCAAAATGTTTCCTTGCAGATTGTTTGCGTGTTATTCAATTTGGCCAAGGTTGCTATAGTTGATCCTTGCATGCTATGGACTTGTTCTTGACTTGGTTTGTTCACAAACATGTCTTCTTGATGATGCTATGCTTATCTTGTCATGCAATGACTTTTGGTGAGTGTATCGAGCTTGTTAAGTAGTGTTCATGATGTTGCTGTTTTGCTAGGCTGAATCTGTTATTTCGTGATGCTATATAAACATGCTTCTACTAATCATTTTATGCATAATCTGGAGATGTTCTATAAACATGTTTTGATCTACATGTCATCCTCTATCCATCCATGCCCCTGGTGGCATTTATAGGTTCTTGTAGCTTGTTCATATCTTGCTCCAAAGTTGCTTCATAATGTTGTTGTCAGCCTGTTAACATTAAGTTCACTTGTTCCCATGTGTTTTGCTAGTGTTCCATGCACCCTATGAACTTGCTATTGCCATGATTAGCTTCACAAATATGTCTTCTTACTGTTTGTTGCCTTGCCATGCCATCTGTTTCTCTGTAGTGAGTTGCACAAGCTCATCTACATGCCTTCATAATTCTGTTTCTGCCATGTTTGAATCTGTAATATAACTTGCCATGTTTACGTGGGTGCCATCATATTTTCTGATCCTTTTTGGCTTATGGTCAGTAAGGGACTTTTGATCTATGCTTTGAGTAGATTCATGCCATGCCTTTGTTTGCCATGATAAGTTCCTGTAACATGTTGTTTGATAGCTCTAAACATTGCATCGTGATGTTATTTTCTGCAAAGTCTGGAATTGTTATAACTTGCAATCTTACCATGTGTGTTTGAGCATGTTCTAGTGATTTCTAGAGATATCTCAGTGTTCATGTTTTGTTATGCGTTACCTGTACATCATGCCCATGCCTTTTGTTTTCTTGTTGAGGTGTTGTAGTATATTGTTTTGATGCTTGCAATATGCCTAGTTGCTGTTTTGGACAGCTTGTCCTTTAAACTTGTTTCATGTGTATGTGTTGAACCGTTGCTCCGTTTTGAGTGTGCTCTATATGAAACTTGCTTAGAATTGCATGTAGTTTCATATTATCATGTTGCATCCTTGTTTTGAGGTGTTTGCTTGATGTTTGGGTGCATTTTGCATCAATGCCATGTTTAACTTGTTTTGCTCATATCTTCTAAGCCGTAGCTCCGAATTAAATGAACTTTATATGTAACTTGACTAGAATCTCGTGTAGATCATCTTGGTGTATCTTAACTTGCTGTTTAACAACTTGAACATAAGGTTTATTCAGATCTGGACCAATTTCGAAATATGCATATGAGGACTTACCAGAATTGTTATATGTTGCTCCCGGCCTCATTTAAACTTGCCTTGATGTGTTGCTCTTGTTTGCATCATCTCTTGCCATGAGTAGCTTCATGTAGCTTTGTCATGCATCATGCTTATTGTGCATCATGCCTTGTTCATGTGTGGTGTGTTTATCTTGTTGTGTGCTTCTTTTCGATAGTTCCTATTTCATTGCGATCGTGAGGATTCGTTCGTCTACGCTTGGTTCGACTTTATCCGTTCGTCTTCTTCATGGACTCATTCTTCTTCCTTGCGGGATTTCAGGCAAGATGACCGCTACCCTGGATCTCACTACTATCATTGCTATGCTAGTTGTTTCGTTCTATCGCTATGCTGCGCTACCTATCACCTGTTTATCAAGCCATCCCAAATTACCATGAACCTCTAACCTTTGACACCTTTCCTATGCAAACCGTTGTTTGGCTATGTTACTGCTTTTGCTCAGCCCCTCTTATAGCGTTGTTAGTTGCAGGTGAAGTTGAAGATTTCTCCATGGTGGACAGGATTTTGGTTGGGATATCACAATACCTCTTATATTATTAATGCATCTATATACTTGGTAAAGGGTGGAAGACTCGGCCTTATGCCTGGTGTTTTGTTCCATTCTTGCCGCCCTAGTTTCCGTCATACCGGTGTTATGTTCCTGGATTTTGCGTTCCTTACGCGGTCGGGTGATTTATGGGACCCCCTTGACAGTTCGCTTTGAATAAAACTCCTCCAGCAAGGCCCAACCTTGGTTTAACCATTTGCCTCACCACCCACTATCCCTTTCCCTTGGGTCGGCCAACCCGAGGGTCATCTTTATTTTAGCCCCCTCGGGCCAGTGCTTGTCTAAGTGTTGGTCCGAACCGAGCAACCTACGGGGCCACCTCAGGGAAACTCGAGGGCTGGTTTTACTTGTAGCTTGACTTATCCGGTGTTGCCCTGAGAACGAGATATGTGCAGCTCCTATCGGGGTTGTCGGCGCATCGGGCGGCTTTGCTGGTCTTGTTTTACCATTGTCGAAATGTCTTGTAAACCGGGATTCCGAGTTTGATCGGGTCTTCCTGGGAGAAGGTCTACTCCTTTGTTGATCGCGAGAGCTTGTCATGGGCTAAGTTGGGACACCCCTGCAGGGTATAATCTTTCGAAAGCCGTGCCTGCGGTTATAGGCAGATGGGAATTTGTTAGTGTCCGGTTGTAGATAACTTGACACCAGATCCGAATTAAAACGCATCAACCATGTGTGTAGCCGTGATGGTCTCTTCTCGGCGGAGTCCAGGAAGTGAACACGGTTTCTGGGTTATGTTTGACGTAAGTAGGAGTTCAGGATCACTTCTTGATCATTACTAGTGACGACCGTTCCTTTTCCTCTCTTCTCGCTCTTATTTGCGTATGTTAGCCACCATATCATGCTTAGTCGCTGCTGCAGCCTCACCACTTTACCCTTTCCTTTCCCTTTAAGCTTTGCTAGTATTGATACCCATGGTAATGGGATTGCTAAGTCCTCGTGGCTCACAGATTACTACAACATCAGTTGCAGGTACAGGTTATGCGATGATCATGACGCGAGAGCGATGCTTGCTTGCGTTGAGTTCTTCTTCTGCTTCTTCGATCAGGGGATAGGTTCCAGGTCGGCAGCCTGGGCTAGCAGGGTGGATGTCGTTTGAGTTTTTGTTTGTGTTTTCATCCGTAGTCGGATGATGCTCTTATGTATTGTGATGTTGTATTCGTGTGGCATTGTATGCCTCTTGTATGTATCCCCATCTATTATGTAATGTTGATGTAATGATATCCACCTTGCAAAAGCGTTTCAATATGCGGGTCTATCCTTGGTGGGACCTTCGAGTTCCTTTTGGATAGGGTCGCATATTGGGCGTGACAGTGCTCAACACAGCGAACAAGGCAACCGGACTTATAATGCTTGAACACTCTCACTTAGCCATAGAATTCTATAATTTTAAATTTCGGCGAAGCCCCAAGTCTTCGGAAGGCCGAATTTGGGGCGCTATCCATGCCTGGGCCGGACAAGATCCGGCTCCTCGCTCTAAGCGGCATATGTCTTTAAGGACTCGCAAAAACCTCTCGAACAGCGACCGACTCTTGCCTCATCATGACGGTCAGTTTTAGCTTTCTCCACTGAGGCGTTAACCCAGCTCAACTGGGGCACAATCACAGTGGTTATCCTAGTGCTACCTTAGCCGATATAACGGAATGTAAGGTACCAAAACATGGGAGCCGGGCAAACCCAACTATTAACCCAAGACATGATTCGGAGCCGATGCATATAATGCTATAAGTTCGGGGTGCCGCACTTGTGAAAGTGTTCGGACTTATCACACCATGATGCGGGAAACATAAGCCCCTGGTGTGTTTTAACCGTACCAAAGTGTACGGATGCAACATGTCGTAAATGAACATATGTATGAAAAAGAAATGCAATTATAAGCAAAAAGGTGCTGCATTGTTTTATTCAATAAGTGCTGCTATGAATGTAGAACGATACAAATAGTGCGATAAGCAAGGGATGGGACTGTTAAACATGTCCCCCTCCAGGGGTAGGCTGCGGATATGTGTATAAAAATGCTCGTAATGGAGACCACCTGTATATTCGTTGTAGCCTTTATCCTTCCCTGGCTGTTGCATCGTGAGTTCGGCGGGTCTGCTGCCGGACAGGGCCTCTGATGAACGGAGTCCTGTGGGTAAAAAATAAAAGGTAAAAAGAAAAAAGAACGACACACTTGAGAGCCCCTGGTGTGGTTGAGCCGCAGTCTGGGCTTATCGTGGTCGTGCCCCTCTCCCCATGCCCATGGTATCTTCAGAGCGTAATGGTGTACGCGAAGGACCTGCTTTGACATTTTGCAGGGGCTGGGGTTGGGGCCGCACTGCTACGTGTGCTCAGAACGTGCCAGGTGGTCTTGTTGCAGGTTACTCCGGGCGCGCTTAGCTATGTCCGGCCGCTTAACGGCCGGACGCGAGAATTGCCTTAAGAGGCTGCATTGTACTTCTGCTGCGAGAGCCGCTGTGTGTTCCTCCGTTCAGAGAGAACGTTCAGTGTTTCCGTTGACCGTGATGACTCCTCGAGGGCCTGGCATCTTGAGCTTGAAGTATGCATAGTGCGGCACCGTGTTGAATTTTGCAAACGCGGTACGTCCGAGCAAGGCATGATAGCCGCTGCAGAACGGGACTATGTCGAAGATTAACTCCTCGCTTCGGAAGTTATCCGGGGATCCGAAGACCACTTCCAGTGTAACTGAGCCTGTACAAATGGCTTCTACACCTGGTATGACGCCTTTAAAGGTCGTCTTGGTAGGTTTAATCCTTTAGGGGTCTATGCCCATTTTGCGCACTGTATCCTGATAGAGCAGGTTCAAGCTGCTGCCGCCGTCCATCAGGACTCTGGTGAGGTGAAATCCATCGACGATTGGGTCTAAGACCAATGCGGCGAATCTGCCGTGGCGGATGCTGGTGGGGTGGTCCCTTCGGTCAAAAGTGATCGGGCAGGAGGACCATGGATTGAACTTCGGGGCGACTAGCTCCATCGCGTATACATCCCTGAGTGCACGCTTCCGCTCCCTTTTAGGTATGTGCATTGCGTATATCATGTTCACCGTCTGCACCTGTGGGGGGTAACCCTTCTGTCCTCTATTGTTCGGCAGTCGGGTCTCTTCCTCGTCGTTGCTATGCAGCCCCTTGTCATTGTTTTCGGCAATTAACTTGCCCGCCTGCTTGAATACCCAACAGTCCCTATTGGTGTGGTTAGCTGGCTTTTCGGGGGTGCCGTGTATCTGGCACAAGCGGTCGAGTATTCGGTCCAAATTGGACGGACCCGGAGCAGTTCTTTTGAATGCCTTTTTTCCGCTGATCGGGTTTAGAGCCTCTGAATCCGGCATTGACTGCCATATCCTCACTATTGTCGCCGTTGATACGGCGCTTGTTTTTGTTACGACGCGACCTGCCATTTCTGTCCTTGAAATCCGGACTGCCAGAATGTTTGCTGAGGTTGTTGCTGCGTGCTAGCCAGCTATCCTCACCCGCGCAGAAGCGGGTCATGAGTGATGTGAGGGCTGCCAAGGATTTCGGCTTTTCCTGTCCCAGGTGCCGGGCAAGCCACTCGTCGTGGATGTTATGCTTGAAGGCTGCGAGGGCCTCCGCATCCGGACAGTCGACGATTTGGTTTTTCTTGGTTAAGAACCGTGTCCAGAATTGTCTGGCCGATTCGTCTGGATGCTGAATTATGTGGCTTAGGTCATCAGCGTCTGGTTGTCGCACATACGTGCCTTGGAAGTTATCGAGGAATGCGGCTTCTAGGTCTTCCCAACTCCCAATTGACTATGCTGGCAAGCTGTTAAGCCAATGTCGGGCTGGTCCTTTAAGCTTGAGGGGGAGATATTTCATGGCGTGAAGATCGTCAACGCAGGCCATGTGGATGTAAGAAGATAGTCTTCGATCCAAACCGCGGGGTCTGTTGTGCCATCGTAAGATTCAATATTCACGGGTTTAAACCCTTCAGGGATTTGATGATCCATTACTTCATCTGTGAAGCATAGTGGGTGTGCGGCGCCTCTGTACTGGGCGATATCACGACGGAGCTCAGAAGAACTTTGTCTGTTTTGTTCGACCCGGCCGGACTTACTGTGTCTGGCGCGACGGCTATCGTCACGTACCGTGGGGCGCCCACGCGATCCATAGATCGATCTTGATTGTCTTGCCTTATCCTCCAATATATCTCGCAAGTCTGGAGCATTCCCCTGTGGCCTTGTGCTTTTCGAGTGATGCCGGGGTACGGGTCTAGTGAAGGGCCTAGAGGCCTCTCTGTCGTGACCACGGGGTGGTCGGTCAGCCGTATTGTCTCCTGGTGATGCGGGTTCATACGCTTCCTCCTCTAATCGGGGGAGCAGCTTGCATTTAGGGTAGCTTCTGGAGGGGCGTTCGAGCTCATGCTCTTCAGCCGCGAGGACTTCAGTCCATCTGTCGGCTAGCAGATCTTGATCAGCTCTAAGTTGTTGCTACTTTTTCTTGAGGCTGTTCGCTGTGGCCATAAGCCTGCGTTTTAAACGCTCTTGTTCGACGGGATCCTCAGGCACGACGAATTCATCATCGTCGAGGCTTTCCTCGTCTCCGGAGGGAGGCCTATAATCCTCTACCTCTTCTTCTGCCGCTCTCTCATGAGGGCTGGCGTCTCCGTCCTCCTGCGCTGCATCTTGCTGGAGTGGGTTATCTTCGGCACTGTCCGGTGTATTATTATCTCCGGTGCCGGAGTCTTCATTCTTGCTGTGGCGGGATTTAGAGCGGCGCCGCTGACGCTGGCGCTTGGGCTGCTTCTTGGAGGGGTCATCCTCCGCTGTTTCTTCGCCATTCCCGTCCTTTGGGATATCCACGATGTATATGTCATATGATGAGGTGGCTTTCCAGTGCCCAGTAGGCGCTGGTTCTTGGTCGTCTCCGGCATCTTTGTCCATACCGTCGATGTCTTCGGAGTCATAGTCTAGCATGTCGGTTAGATCGTCAACAGTGGCTACCAAGTGGGTGGTGGGTGGGCTTTGAATTTCTTCGTCATCCGCATCCCAACCGTCCTGACCGCAGTCCGGCCAGGGCTCTCCTAATAACAAGAGATACTTTAGCAAACTTAAGATGTCGCCAAAAGGTGAGTGTTGAAAGATGTCCGCTGTGGTGAACTCCATGATCGGCGCCCAATCGGATTCGATCGGAGGGGGCGCGGGAGGTTCGGAGTCCGGCAAGGAGTCCGGCACCTTGGAGTCATGAGCTTCATGAGGGACAAGGTCATTGTTCGGCTCTATCACCGTAGAGGTTGCAGCTCCCGAGGCGGTGTCTAGCCATCCGCCCTCGATCTGCGCAGCCGGCTCCGAATTGAAGATCGGAGCGGGTTCGAGTGCGGCCTCTAGGGTACTGTCCGACTGCAGAGCTAAATCATGCTCGTCGTGACAGTGCGGCACGCTCGGCTGTGGCTCGAATCCATCGAGGATCAAGTCCCCGCAGATGTCAGCCGTGAAGTTCAAACTTCCAAATCTGACCTGACGGCCAGGGGCGTAGCTTTCGATCTGCTCCAGATGGCCAAGCGAATTGGCCCGCAGTGCAAAGCCGCCGAATACGAAGATCTGTCCGGGGAGAAAGGTCTCAACCTGGACTGCATCTTTGATGATGGTCGAAGAAGCCATCGAGCCTATCGGTGACGACATAGAGGAACTCTCAATGAAAGCACCAATGTCGGTGTCAAAACCGGCGGATCTCGGGTAGGGGGTCCCGAACTGTGCGTCTAGGCGGATGGTAACAGGAGACAAGGGACACGATGTTTTACCCAGGTTCGGGCCCTCTTGATGGAGGTAAAACCCTACATCCTGCTTGATTAATATTGATGATGTGTGTTACAAGAGTGGATCTACCACGAGATCAAGGAGGCTAAATCCTAGAAGCTAGCCTATGGTATGATTGTTGTTTGTCCTAGGGACTAAAGCCATCCGGTTTATATAGACACCGGAGAGGGCTAGGGTTACACAGAGTCGGTTACAATGGTAGGAAATCTACATATCCGTATCGCCAAGCTTGCCTTCCACGCCAAGGAAAGTCCCATCCGGACATGGGACGAAGTCTTCAATCTTGTATCTTCATAGTCTTGGAGTCCGGTCGATGATGATAATTCGGCTATCCGGACACCCCCTAGTCCGGAACTCCCTCACTCCTCTTTCCCCCTTCTCCAAGTCCAACAAGGAAGGAGGGAGTACTACTCCCGGTGGGAGTAGGACTCCCCATGGCATGACTCCTCTCTGGCCGGACGCCCCTCCCCCCTGGCTTCTTTATATACGGGGGCAGGGGGCACCTCTCGACACAACAATTGATCATTGATCTCTTAGCCGTGTGTGGTGCCCCCCTCCACCATAGTCCTCCTCGATAATATTGTAGTGGTGCTTAGGCGAAGCCCTGCGATGGTAGAACATCAAGATCGTCACCACGCTGTCGTGCTGACGGAACTCTCCCTTGACACTCGGCTGGATCAAAGCTCGAGGGACGTCATCAAGCTGAACGTGTGCTAGAATTCGGAAGTGTCGTAGTTTTGGTGCTTGATCGGTCGGGCCATGAAGACGTACGAGTACATCAACCGCGTTGTGCTAACGCTTCCTCTTTCGGTCTACGAGGGTACGTGGACACACTCTCCCCTCTCATTGCTATGCATCACCATGATCTTGCGTGTGCGTAGGAATTTTGTTGAAATTACTACGTTCCCCAGCGGTGGCATCCGAGCCTAGGTTTTATGCATTGATCTTATGTGCATGAGTAGAACACAAGTGAGTTGTGGGTGATACAAGTCATACTGCTTACCAACATGTCATACTTTGGTTCGGCGGTATTGTTGGATGAAGCGGCCCGGACCGACATTACGCATACGCTTACGCGAGACTGGTTCTACCAACGTGCTTTGCACACAGGTGGCTAGCGGTTGTTAGTTTCTCCAACTTTAGTTGAACCGAGTATGGCTACGCCCGGTCCTTGAGAAGGTTAAAACAACACTAACTTGACGAACTATCGTTGTGGTTTTGATGCATAGGTAAGAACGGTTCTTGCTCAGCCCGTAGCAGCCATGTAAAACTTGCAACAACAAAGTAGAGGACGTCTAACTTGTTTTTGCAGGGCATGTTGTGATGTGATATGGTCAAGACGTGATGCTATATTTTATTGTATGAGATGATCATGTTTTGTAACCTAGTTATCGGCAACTGGCAGGAGCCATATGGTTGTCGCTTTATTGTATGCAATACAATCGCCCTGTAATTGCTTTACTTTATCACTAAGCGGTAGCGATAGTCGTAGAAGCAATAGGTGGCGAAACGACAACGATGCTATGATGGAGATCAAGGTGTTGCGCCGGTGACGATGGTGATCATGACGGTGCTTCGGAGATGGAGATCACAAGCACAAGATGGTGATGGCCATATCATATCACTTATATTGATTGCATGTGATGTTTATCCTTTATGCATCTTATCTTGCTTTGATTGACGGTAGCATTATAAGATGATCTCTCACTAAATTTTAAGATAAAAGTGTTCTCCTTGAGTATGCACCGTTGCCAAAGTTCGTCGTGCCCAGACACCACGTGATGATCGGGTGTGATAAGCTCTACGTCCATCTACAACGGGTGCAAGCCAGTTTTGCACACGCAGAATACTCAGGTTAAACTTGACGAGCCTAGCATATGTAGATATGGCCTCGTAACACTGAGACCGAAAGGTCAAGCGTGAATCATATAGTAGATATGATCAACATAATGATGTTCACCATTGAAAACTACTCCATTTCACGTGATGATCAGTTATGGTTTAGTTGATTTGGATCACGTGATCACTTAGATGATTAGAGGGATGTCTATCTAAGTGGGAGTTCTTAAGTAATATGATTAATTGAACTTTAATTTATCATGAACTTAGTACCTGATAGTATTTTGCATGTTTGTGTTGATTGTAGATAGATGGCTCGTGTTGTTGTTCCGTTGAATTTTAATGCGTTCCTTGAGAAAGCTAAGTTGAAAGCTGATGGCAGCAATTACACGGACTGGGTCCGTAACTTGAGGATTATCCTCATTGCTGCATAGAAGAATTACGTCTTGGAAGCACCGCTGGGTGCCAGGCCTGCTGCAGATGCAACTACGGACGTTGTGAATGTTTGGCAGAGCAAAGCTGATGACTACTCGATAGTTCAGTGTGCCATGCTTTACGGCTTAGAACCGTGACTTCAACGATGTTTTGAACGTAATGGAGCATATGAGATGTTCCAGGAGTTGAAGTTAATATTTCAAGCAAATGCCCGGATTGAGAGATATGAAGTCTCCAATAAATTCTATAGCTGCAAGATGGAGGAGAATCGTTCTGTGAGTGAGCATATACTCAGAATGTCTGGGTATAACAATCACTTGATTCAACTGGGAGTTAATCTTCCGGATGATTGCATCATTGACAGAATTCTCCAATCACTGCCACCAAGCTACAAGAGCTTTGTGATGAACTATAATATGCAAGGGATGAACAAGACTATTCCCGAGCTCTTCGCAATGCTAAAGGCTACAGAGGTAGAAATCAAAAAGGAGCATCAAGGTTTGATGGTCAACAAGACCACCAGTTTCAAGAAAAAGGGTAAAGGGAAGAAGAAGGGGAACTTCAAGAAGAACAACAAACAAGTTGCTGCTCAAGAGAAGAAACCCAAGTCTGGACCTAAGCCTGAGACTGAGTGCTTCTACTGCAAACATACTGGTCACTGTAAGCGGAACTGCCCCAAGTATTTGGCGGATAAGAAGGATGGCAAGGTGAAAAAAGGTATATTTTATGATCATGCACCCTTGAAGAGTGGTCTATTTTTGATGAATCTCGATAGTAGTGATACACATATTCATAATGTTGAAGCCAAAAGATGCAGAGTTAATAATGATAGTGCAACTTATTTGTGGCACAGCCGTTTAGGTCATATTGGTGTAAAGCGCATGAAGAAACTACACACTGATGGACTTTTGGAATCACTTGACTATGAATCACTTGGTACTTGCGAACCATGCCTCATGGGCAAGATGACTAAAACGCTGTTCTCCGGAACAATGGAGCGAGCATCAGATCTGTTGGAAATCATACATACTGATGTATGTGGTCCAATGAATATTGAAGCTCGCGGCGGGTATCGTTATTTTCTCACCTTCACAGATGATTTAAGCAGATATGGGTATATCTACTTAATGAAACATAAGTCTGAAACATTTGAAAAGTTCAAAGAATTTCAGAGTGACATTGAAAATCATCGTAACAAGAAAATAAAGTTTCTACGATCTGATCGTGGAGGAGAATATTTGAGTTACGAGTTTGGTTTACATTTGAAACAATGCGGAATAGTTTCGCAACTCACGCCACCCGGAACACCACAATGTAATGGTGTGTCTGAACGTCATAATCGCACTTTACTAGATATGGTGCGATCTATGATGTCCTTTACTGATTTGCCGCTATCATTTTGGGGTTATGCTTTAGAGACAGCCGCATTCACGTTAAATAGGGCACCATCAAAATCCGTTGAGACGACGCCTTATGAACTATGGTTTGGCAAGAAACCAAAGTTGTCGTTTCTTAAAGTTTGGGGCTGCGATGCTTATGTGAAAAAACTTCAACCTGATAAGATCGAACCCAAATTGTATAAATGTGTCTTCATAGGATACCCAAAGGAAACTGTTGGGTACACCTTCTATCATGGATCCGGAGGCAAGACATTCTTTGCCAAGAATGGATCCTTTCTAGAGAAGGAGTTTCTCTCGAAAGAAGTGAGTGGGAGGAAAGTTGAACTTGATGAGGTAACTGTACCTGCTCCCTTATTGGAAAATAATTCATCACAGTAATCAGTTCCTGTGACGACTACACCAATTAGTGAGGAAGCTAATGATATTGATCATGAAACTTCAGATCAAGTTACTACCGAACCTCGTAGGTCAACCAGAATAAGATCCGCACCAGAGTGGTACGGCAATCCTATTTTGGAGGTCATGTTACTTGACCATGACGAACCTACGAACTATGAGGAAGCGATGATGAGCCCAAATTCTGCAAAATGGCTTGAGGCCATGAAATCTGAGATGGGATCCATGTATGAGAACAAATTATGGACTTTGGTTGACTTGCCCGATGATCGGCAAGCCATCGAGAATAAATGGATCTACAAGAAGAAGACTGACGCTGATGGTAATGTAACTGTCTACAAAGCTCGACTTGTTGCAAAAGGTTTTCGACAAGTTCAAGGGGTTGACTATGATGAGACTTTCTCACCCGTAGCGATGCTTAAGTCTGTCCGAATCATGTTAGCAATTGCCGCATTTTATGATTATGAAATATGGCAAATGGATGTCAAAACTGCGTTCCTGAATGGATATCTGGAAGAAGAGTTGTATATGATGCAACCAGAAGGTTTTGTTGATCCAAAAGATGCTAACAAAGTGTGCAAGCTCCAGCAATCCATTTATGGACTGGTGCAAGCCTCTCAGAGTTGGAATAAACACTTCGATAGTGTGATAAAAGCACATGGTTTTATACAGACTTTTGGAGAAGCCTGTATTTACAAGAAAGTGAGTGGGAGCTCTGTAGCATTTCTGATATTATATGTAGACGACATATTGTTAATTGGAAATGATATAGAATTTCTGGATAGCATAAATGGATACTTGAATAAAAGTTTTTCAATGAAAGACCTCGGTGAAGCTGCTTATATATTGGGCATCATGATCTATAGAGATAGATCAAGATGCTTAATTGGACTTTCACAAAGCCATACCTTGATAAAGTTTTGAAGAAGTTCAAAATGGATCAGGCAAAGAAAGGATTCTTGCCTGTATCACAAGGTGTGAAGTTGAGTCAAACTCAATGCCCGACCATAGCAGAAGATAGAGAGAAAATTAAAGATGTTCCATATGCTTCAGCCATAGGCTCTATCATGTATGCAATGCTGTGTACCAGACCTGACGTATGCTTAGCAATAAGTTTGGCAGGGAGGTACGGAAGTAATCCAGGAGTGGATCACTGGAAATCGGTCAAGAACATCCTGAAATACCTGAAAAGGACTAAGGATATGTTTCTCGTTTATGGAGGTGACAAAGAGCTAGTCGTAAATGGTTATGTCGATGCAAGCTTTGACACTGCTCCGGACGATTCTAAATCGCAAACCGGATACGTGTTTATATTGAACGGTGGAGCTGTAAGTTGGTGCAGTTCTAAACAAAGCGTCGTAGCGGGATCTACATGCGAAGTAGAGTACATAGCTGCTTCAGAAGCAGCAAATGAAGGAGTCTGGATGAAGGAGTTCATTTCGATCTAGGTGTCATACCTAGTGCATCGGGACCAATGAAGCTCTTCTGTGACAATACTGGTGCAATTGCTTTAGCCAAGGAATCCAGATTTCACAAGAAGACCAAGCACATCAAGAGACACTTTAATTCCATCCGGGACCAAGTCCAGGTGGGAGATATAGAGATTTGCAAGATACATACGGATCTGAATGTTGCAGACCCGTTGACTAAACCTCTTCCACGAGCAAAACATGATCAGCACCAAGGCTCCATGGGTGTTAGAATCATTACTGTGTAATCTAGATTATTGACTCTAGTGCAAGTGGGAGACTGAAGGAAATATGCCCTAGAGGCAATAATAAAGTTATTATTTATTTCCTTATTTCATGATAAATGTTTATTATTCATGCTAGAATTGTATTAACCGGAAACATGATACATGTGTGAATACATAGACAAACTGAGTGTTACTAGTATGCCTCTACTTGACTAGCTTGTTTATCAAAGATGGTTATGTTTCCTAACCATGGACAAAAGAGTTGTCATTTGATTAACGGGATCACATCATTGAGAGAATGATGTGATTGACTTGACCCATTCCGTTAGCTTAGCACTTGATCGTTTAGTATGTTGCTGTTGCTTTCTTCATGACTTATACATGTTCCTATGACTATGAGATTATGCACCTCCCATTTACCGGAGGAACACTTTGTGTGCTACCAAACGTCACAACGTAACTGGGTGATTATAAAGGTGCTCTATAGGTGTCTCCGAAGGTACTTGTTGGGTCTGCGTATTTCGAGATTAGGATTTGTCACTCCGATTGTCAGAGAGGTATCTCTGGGCCCTCTTAGTAATACACATCACTATAAGCCTTGCAAGCAATGTGACTAATGAGTTAGTTGCAAGATGATGTATTACATAACGATTAAAGAGACTTGCCGGTAACAAGATTGAACTAGGTATTGAGATACCTACGATCAAATCTCGGGCAAGTAACATACCAATGACAAAGGGAACAACGTATGTTGTTATGCGGTTTGACCGATAAAGATCTTTGTAGAATATGTAGGAGCCAATATGAGCATCCAGGTTCCGATATTGGTTATTGACCGGAAACAGTTCTCGGTCATGTCTACATTATTCTCGAACCCGTAGGGTTCGCACGCTTAAGGTTTCGATGAAAGTTATATTATGAGTTTATGAGTTTTGATGTACCGAAGTTTGTTCGAAGTCCCGAATGTGATTACGGACATGACGAGGAGTCTCGAAATGGTCGAGACATAAAGATTGATATATTGGAAGCCTATATTTGGATATCGGAAGTGTTCCGGGTGAAATCAGGATTTTACCGGAGTACCGAGGGGTTACCGGAACCCCCCAGGGGCTTAATGGGCCATAGTGGGCCTTAGTGGAGAAGAGGAGAGGCGGAAAGGGCAGGGCCGCGCGCCCCTCCCCCCTAGTCCGAATAGGACAAGGAGAGGCGGAAAGGGCAGGGCCGCGCGCCCCTCCCCCCTAGTCCGAATAGGACAAGGAGAGGGGGGCGCGGGACTCCCCATGGCGCGCCTCCTCCCTGGCCGGCCGCCCCCTCCCCCTGGCTCCTTTATATACGGGGGCAGGCGGGCACCTCTAGACACAACAATTGATCATTGATCTCTTAGCCGTGTGTGGTGCCCCCCTCCACCATAGTCCTCCTCGATAATATTGTAGCAGTGCTTAGGCGAACCCTGCGACGGTAGAACATCAAGATCGTCACCACGCCGTCGTGCTGGCGGAACTCTCCCTCGACACTCGGCTAGATCAAAGTTCGAGGGACGTCATCAAGCTGAACGTGTGCTAGAATTCGGAGGTGCCGTAGTTTTGGTGCTTGATCGGTCGGGCCGTGAAGACGTACGACTACATCAACCGGGTTGTGCTAACGCTTCCGCTTTCGGTCTATGAGGGTACGTGGACACACTCTCCCCTCTCGTTGCTATGCATCACCATGATCTTGCGTGTGCGTAGGGATTTTTTTGAAATTGCTACGTTCCCCAACATCTATCCCTCTAGGAGCATGCGCATAGTGCTTGGTTTTTGATGACTTCTAATTTTGCAATAAGTATATGAGTTCTTTTGACTAATGTTGAGTCCATGGATTATACACACTTTTACCTTTCCATCATTGCTAGCCTCTTCGGTACCGTGCATTGCCCTTTCTCACCTTGAGATTTGATGCAAACTTCGCCGGTGCATCCAAACCCCGTGATATGATATGCACTATCACACATAAACCTCCTTATATCTTCCTCAAAACAGCCACCATACTACCTATTTATGGCATTTCCATAGCCATTCTGAGATATATTGCCATGCAACTTTCCACCGTTCCGTTTATCATTATCACACACATTACTTTGTCATATTGCCATTGCATGATCATGTAGTTGACATCGTATTTGTGGCAAAGCCACCATGCATAATTTTTCAAACATGTCACTCTTGATTCATTGCGCCATACCGGTACACCGCCGGAGGCATTCATATAGAGTCATATCTTGTTCTAGTTTTGAGTTGTAATTCATGTGTTGTAATAAATAAAAGTGTGATGATCATCATTATTAGAGCATTGAGAATGGCCAAAGAAAAAAAAGAAAGGCCAAAGAAAAAAAGGAAAAAAAGAAAACAATTAAAAAAGAAAAAAGGAATAAAAGAAAAGGGGGGCAATGTTACTATCTCTTTGTCCACACTTGTGCTTCAAAGTAGCACCATGTTCTTCATATAGCGAGTCTCATATTTTGTGCTTCAAAGTAGCACCATGTTCTCATACGTTGTCACTTTCATATACTAGTGGGAATTTTTCATTATAGAACTTGGCTTGTATATTCCTACGATGGGCTTCCTCAAATGCCCTAGGTCTTCGTGAGCAAGCAAGTTGGATGCACACCCACTAGTTTTTTGTTGAGATTTCATTCATTTATAGCTCTAGTGCATCTGTTGCATGGCAATCCCTACTCCTCATGTTGACATCAATTGATGGGCATCTCCATAGCCCGTTGATTATCTCGTCAATATGAGACTTTCTCCTTTTTTGTCTTCTCCACACAATCCCCATTATCATATTCTATTCCACCCATAGTGCTATATCCATGGCTCACGCTCATGTATTGCGTGAAGGTTGAAAAAGCTTGAGATTATTAAGTACGAAACAATTGCTTGGCTTGTCGTCGGGGGTGTAGAATTTGGGAAAAAAATTGTGTGTCGAAAATGAAGCATAGCCAAACTATATGATTTTGTAGGGATGCAATTTCTTTAGCCATGTTATTTTGAGAAGACATGATTACTTTTATTAGTATGCTTGAAGTATTACTATTTCTTATGTCAATATGAACTTTTATTTTGAATCATTTGGATCTGAACATTCATGCCACAATAAAGAGAAATACATTGATAATTATGCTAGGTAGCATTCCACATCAAAAATTCTGTTTTTATCATTTACCTACTCGAGGACGAGCAGGAATTAAGCTTGGGGATGCTTGATACATCTCCAATGTATCTATAATTTTTGATTGTTCCATGCTATATATTACCTATTTTGGATGTTTATGGGCTTTATTTTACACATTTATATCATTTTTGGGACTAACCTACTAACAGGAGGCCGAGCCCGTATTGCTTTTTTTTGCCTATTTCAGTATTTCGAAGAAAAGGAATATCAAACGGAGTCCAAACGGAATGAAACCTTCGGGAGCGTGATTTTTGGAACAAACGTGATCTAGATGACTTAGAGTGCAAGCCAAGAAGCAGCCAAGGCGGCCACGAGGGTGGAGGGTGCGCCCACCCCTACAGGGTGCGTCCCCCTATCTTGTGGGCCCCTCGGGCGGCCACCGATGTACTTCTTCCTCCTATATATACCCACATACCCTGAAAACATCCAGGGAGCAACGGAAACACAATTTCCACGCCGTAACCTTCTGTATCCGCGAGATCCCATCTTGGAGCCTTCGTCGGCGCTCCGCTGGAGGGGGAATCGACCATGGAGGGCTTCTACATCAACACCATAGCCCTTCCGATGAGTTGTGAGTACTTTACCATAGACCTTCGGGTGCATAGTTATTAGCTAGATGTCTTCTTCTCTCTTTTTGGATCTCAATACCATGTTCTCCCCCTCTCTTGTGGAGATCTATTCGATGTAACTCTTTTTGCGGTGTGTTTGTCGAGATCCGATGAATTGTGGGTTTATGATCAAGTTTACCTATGAGAAATATTTGAATCTCCTATGAATTCTTTTATGTATGATTGAGTTATCTTTGCAAGTCTCTTTGAATTATCGGTTTGGTTTGGCCTACTAGATTGATCTTTCTTGCCATGGGAGAAGTGCTTAGCTTTGGGTTCAGTCTTGCGGTGTCCTTTCCCAGTGACAGCAGGGGAAGCAAGGCACGTATTCTATTGTTGCCATCGAGGATAAAAAGATGGGGTTTATATCATATTGCATGAGTTTATCCCTCTACATCATGTCATCTTTCCTAATGCATTACTCTGTTCTTATGAACTTAATACTCTAGATGCATGCTGGATAGCGGTCGATGTGTGGAGTAATAGTAGTAGATGCAGGCAGGAGTCGGTCTACTTGTCACGGATGTGATGCCTATATACATGATCATGCCTAGATGATCTCATAATTATTCGCTTTTCTATCAATTGCTCGACAGTAATTTGTTCACCCACCGTAATACTTATGCTATCTTGAGAGAAGCCTCTAGTGAAACCTATGGCCCTCGGGTCTATCTTTTATCATATAAGCTTTCAATCTACTTTTATTTGCATCTTTACTTTTCCAATCTATATCATAAAATACCAAAAATATATTTATCTTATCATAATATCTCTATCAGATCTCACTTTCGCAAGTGGCCGTGAAGGGATTGACAACCCCTTTATCGCGTTGGTTGCGAGTTCTTTGTTTGTTTGTGTAGGTGCATGGGACTTTTGAGGAGCCTCCTACTGGATTGATACCTTGGTTCTCAAAAACTGAGGGAAATACTTACGCTACTATGCTGCATCACCCTTTCCTCTCCAAGGAAAACCAATGCAAGCTCAAGACATAGCAGTATGTCATACCGGACTGTGATATCTGCGATGAAGGTCATGGTAGTCGGCCCATTCAACTTCTTGATTGGCTTCGCTTCAATCCACTTGGTGAACTTGTCCACGGCGACAAGTAAATGGGTCATGCCGCTGCGTGCCGTCTTGAATGGCCCCACCATGTCCAGCCCCCAGACGGCAAAGGGCCAGGTGAGTGGGATGGTCTTGAGTGCAGAAGCCGACATATGCTGCTTTTAGCTGAATATTTGGCACCCCTTGCAGTGCTTGACCAAGTCTTTGGCGTCTTCCGAAGCAGTCGGCTAGAAGAAACTGTGGCGGAAAGCTTTGGCAACAAGTGATCTTGATGCCGCGTGGTGGCCACACTCGCCTTGATGGATATCTTTGAGGAACGCCATGCTTTTCTCCGGCTCTACGCAACGCTGGAAGACTCCAGTCAAGCTGCGTCTGGCGAGCTCTCTGTTTACTATCGTGTAGGTTCTTGCTCGAAGCTGAACTTGCCGGGCTGAGATCTCATCAGCCGGCAACTCTCTGTTCACCAGAAAGTTGAGGATGGGCTGCGCCCATGATGGAGCTGCGACTTCTTCTACTGTCAGCACAGCCAATGTAACTAGGGCGGTTGGGCTGGGAGGTGGTGGGTTGGAGTCGGCCACTGCCTGCTGTGTCGTTTAAGTCCCCGGACCGACTGCTGCAGTCCCCGGGATGGGCTTTAAAGTTCCCGGGGTGGGTGCGGCTGCAGCAGTCCCCGAGCCGCCTGTCAAAGTCCCCGAGCCGACTGCTGAGGTTCCCAAGCCAAATTCGACTGTTTCGGGGTCAGTCGGCATGAAGATGGAATCTGATTCTGGCAAAGGCTTGATAGATGGCTTGAGGAGGCGCTGGAGGGAGACGCCGGTTGGTATGGCTTATCGGGTGGAGCCGATTCGTGCCAGGGCATCTGCTTGCTTATTGTCAGCCCGTGGCACATGAAGGAACTCGCACCCTTCAAAGTATCCGCTGAGTTGCTGGATGAGGAAGCGGTAGCTTGCCATGTTTGCATCTTTGGTGTCCCAGTAGCACAGGATCCGGTGAATGCCGAGTTCTTTGGCCAGCCGGAGCCCATGTACGAGCACCTCATACTCGGCCACATTGTTGGAGGCGGCGAAGTTGATTTGCAACATGTATCTAAGCTTGTCGCCTTTGGGAGAGGTGAGGGCGACGTCGGCTCCCAAACGGGTGCGCATCTTGGAGCCATCAAAGTGCATCCACCAATGGGTGGAGTCCAGCGCTGGCGGCAGGTACTGGGTCTCGACCCAGTGAACGAGGAAGTCGGCCAGTACTTGGGACTTGATGGCGGTACGAGGCTGGTAGAAGATGGTGTATGGATCCAGCTCAATGGCCCACTTGGCCACCCAGCCTGAAGCATCTCGGCTGCCCATGATCTCGGCCAGTGGGGCAGTGCAAACAACCATGATGGGGTGCTCTTGAAAGTAAGGCTTGAGCTTCTTGGCGGCAAAATACACACCATAGCACATTTTCCAGTAGTGGGGGTAGTTCTTCTTTGAGTCCAACAGTACTTCGCTCAAATAATACACAGGCCTCTGGACCGGCTGTGCCTTGCCGTCTTCTGGGCGCTGAACCACGATGACTATGCTGACCACCTGGCTGGTTGCGACGATGTAAAGGAGCATGGGACCTTTGTCAGTCGGAGCCGCCAGGACAGGAAACATGGTCAACATCTTCTTTAGCTGGTGAAAAGCTTCGTCCTCCTGGTCATTCCACTCGAAGTGTGTGGTTTACTTCATGAGTTGGTACACGGGAAGAGCCTTCTCTCCCAGCCGGCTGATGAAGCGGCTGAGGGACGCCAAGCACACGGTGAACTTCTGGGCATCACATAGCAGGGTGGGTATCTCCATCCTCTCCATGGATTTGATCTTCATAGGGTTTCACTCAATGCCATGTTCCGAGACCAGGAAGCCAAGGAGCTGGCCGACTGGTACTCCAAAGACACATTTCTTGGGGTTGAGCTTGATCTGAATGCAACGCAGATTGTCAAATGTTTCCTTGAGATCTTCCAGCAGGGTGCCACGCTTCTCTGTCTTCACCACAATATCGTGTACATAGACATGGGCATTTCTGCCGAGCTGTTTGAGGAGGCACTTCTGCATGAAACGCTGAAAAGTGGCACTGGCATTTCTCAAGCCGAATGTCATGGTCAGGTAGCAGAAGGCTCCGAATGGTGTGATGAAGGCGGTCTTCAGGCGGTCGGCCGGGTCCAACTTGATCTGGTGGTACCCTGAGTAGGCATCCAAGAAACTCAATAGCTCGCATCCGGCTGTGGAGTATATCACTTCATCAATCCGAGGCAAAGCAAACGGATCTTTGGGGCAGGCTTTGTTGAGGCTAGTATAATCAATGCACATACGCCACTTGTTGTTCTTCTTCAGTACGAGAACTGGATTGGCAAGCCATTCTGGAAAGAACACTTCCATAATGAAGTTGGCTGCTAGGAGCCGGGCTATCTCTTCACCAACAATTCTTCTCTTCTCCTCCGACAGTCGGCGGAGGGGTTGCTTGACTGGTTTTGCATCTGCTCTGACATGTAGCTTGTGCTCGGCAAAATCCGTCGAAACACCCGGCATGTCCTTGGGGGACCATGCAAAGATATCCCGATTGTCACGGAGGAAATCGACGAGCTCGCTTTCCTATTTAGTGTCAAGGTTGGTTCCCATAAGGGCGAATCTCTCCGGGTGATCCAGGTCCAAGGGTATCTTCTTGGTTTCTTTGGCCGGCTAGAAAGATCCCTGGGTCTCCGACTCCTTGGGGTTGGGCGACAGGTCCGGCTGCTTGCCGGCCATGGCCACAACCCGGTCAAGGAGGTTCTTCTCTGCAGCAATCACAAGGGACTCAGCCAGCTGGCTTCTCACCGTGGCACAGGTGGATGACTTCTTGTAGTCTCCGACTATGGTGATGATGCCCTTGGTCCCTGGCATCTTCATCTTGAGGTAGGTGTAATGAGGCACAACCATGAACTTGGCAGGAGCAGGTCGGCCAAGCAATGTGTGATAAGGGCTCTCCAGGTCCACCACCTCAAACTAGACCATTTCGCGGCGTAAGTAATCTTTGTCTCCAAAGAGGACATCTATCTTGATCTTGCTGATTGGTGAGCAGGAAAGGCCGGGCACAATGCCATGGAAGACAGTCCGACTGGGCTAGAGCTGCTTCATCTTGATGTTCAACTTCTCCATGGTATCGTGGTAAAGGATGTTGATGCTGCTGGCGCCATCTATCAGGACTTGGGAGAAACGAGCAGCTCGCCTTTCTGTTGTTAAGGTGGCATCCAACACCAGGGCATAGGAACCCGGAGAAGGCATCACCTCCGGCTGGTCAGCTTGGCTCCAGCTGATGGGCTTTTCAGACTGGTGCATGAACTCTAGGACCTTGGAGGCGATAGCGTTGACCTCTTGGTTCTGCTGGCGCCGGCTGTGTCTGTCATTAGCCTGGATTGTGAAGACAATGTAGGCTCCATGCTCTTCGGCGAATTCATCTTGGATGGCTTCGACTGTTGGATGGGCCGCCGGTTGCTGAGGAGCCGGAGGCGGCTGGCCAACAGGCGGAGGAGGCAGTAGTCCCTCGCCTTTCATTACAAAAAGAAGACACATCCGTGACATTTTGGGCTGAACGAATTTTTTCTGTCATACTTATGACACTTCTATAACGATAATTGTGAAAAAACCCGGTATCATCATAGATGTGGTGGACTCCTATTTCTATGACAAAAAATCATGACAGAAAATGGGCATTTCATCCTGGGCGGGACGGAGACGCAGCTGCATGACATTCTTTGGGCCGTCCATGACGGAAAAAACCGTGGTAGAAGCAAGTGCGAGGAAAATATCAGGGTGTTCCCGGTTACAGTGGGTGGTCAGGGCCGAGCGATGCATGGAGGTTTGCGTGCTTCTCTCGTACACGCACGCTCGTGGGTGCGAGGCGTTGGGCTCTAACTGAACCTGAGCAAGGCGTTCGCCTACTGAACCCGAGTGATTGCTCTGTAGGCTACGCGTTACTGAACCCGAGCAATCGATCGATGGCTGTTAACTGAACCCGATCGAGCGATTCCTTCGCTACTGCTGCTAACTGAAGCTGATCCATGCTGCCTCTGGATGAATAGTGAGCGTTGCTGGGGGGGTTTGGATGAACAATTCCTGGTGGGGTGAATGAACATGACCCCGTGGTGTTGCCTCTGGATGAACATGACCCCGATCGATCGAGCCGGTTGGGGCTGGATGAACAGGACCCCGTGGAGGGCTGGATGAACAGGACAACCCCGTTGAGGGCTGGATGAACTGTAGATAGTGGAGGGGTGGATGAATAGTAGCCCGTGGAGGGGTGGTTGAATAAGAGCCAGTGGAGAGGGGTGGTTGAACAGTATCCCGTGGAGTAGCGCACGGTGGAGGCTGGATGAACAGGAGCCCGTGGATGAACAGTCGCAGGTGGAGGCTGGAGGAGGTCGATGGTGGATGAACAGTAGCCCGTGGAGGCTGGAGGAGGTCGACGGTGCAGATGAACAGTATCCCGTGGAGTCCCGTTTTGCGGTACGCCACACCCCTCCCGATGAACAAGACCCTTGTTTTGATCGTAGCGCTCCAACGCAAGTCCGTTCCCTCCGTTTTGTGGTACGTCACACCCCTCCCGATCAACATGACCCTGTTTCGACTGTAGGAGGTCCAACACAAGTCCGTTTCCTCCGTTTTGCGGTACGCCAGACCCCTCCCGATGAACAGGATCCCGTTTCGAACATGGCCGGTCGAACACAAGGCCGTTTCCTCCGTTGTGCGGTACGCCAGGCCTCGTTTCCATCGGATGTTCCGTTCAAGCCCTCCCAATGAACACGACAACGCATTCCGTTCCGACCCAGCCGGTTGGCTCCCCATGAACACGACAACGATGCTCTTTCTCTATTCTGACCCAGCCATGTACACGAGCCCTGGCTGTACGTATGCGCGAGTAGGCGTTCGAGACCCTGCCCATATGTACGTACGTGGCCGTATTTTCTTTCTTGCACACTAGCCGCTGTACGTACGTGTACATGCTACGTGCGTGCCTCTACTACGACACATGCATGCCTCTACTACGACATGTGCGCGCCTCTACATCGACCAGTATGTACGTACACGTTCGCGACCAGAATGACAATGCTACGTACGCTTCAACCAGGTGGGTCCCGACTGTCAGGCACTTCCTTGCGTGCGAACATGTAGCTGATGGGTCCCGGCAGTCAGGAGGCGAATCAATTTTTTTCTTGTAATATGGACGCACTTCCTTGCGTGCGAAGATGTAGCTGGTAGGTCCCAGCAGTCAGGGGGAAACGTTTTTTTCGCGAAATACGGTGGCCTATCCGGTGGGTCCCTGCTATCAGGTGGAGGAATAATTATTTTCCGTGTAATAAGGAAGCATTTCCTTGTTGCGGTCGTGGACCCAATTGTCAGCCTCTCCACGTACAGTCCACGTCCGATGGAAGTCGTTCCTTGACCACGTTGACCACGCCGCGCCGAGAGCACCAGGGTGGTGTACGACTGCGAGGCCTAGGAAGGGGACGACGTGGAGCCGGGGAAGACGCGAAAGTGGAAGCCCGCGCGGAGAGGAGTACGAGGGTTCACTACTTCGACTGCGGTGTGAGGCTGCCGTTGCCGCAGGGCCTGGCTAGCGGTGGGAGTAGTAGGGGGCGGTGAGGCCTCAACGGCAGCACAGCCGGCCACTGGAGGCAGGAGCAGGCGGTCTCGCCGGCGCTGGTTTGGGTGGCTGGTGCAAGAAGAGCAGCGATTGATGAAGCAGTAGGACCGTTCGATTCAAATCCAACGGTTACTGCTGCTAGAATTGTTTGTTGACTAAGTTGACAAGCCCTGCATACGCGTCAACTTAGTAGGCCCATAGGTCAGCCTCCCAACCGGTGCGCCCCAGATGTCAGTGGGAGGAATCATTTGTTTTTGCGTAATAAGGAGACAGTTGATTGCATGCGGCCAGGCCAATGCATGGAGTAGGGTGGTTCGGGGAAGCCTGCGCGGCATCACAGTGGGCCACAAGAGGAGGGAGCAGGCAGTCCCACCGGTGCTAGTTTAGGCGGCTGGAGCAGGAAGATCAGAGATTGAAGAAGCACGTCGGCCGTTGGATGGACATCCAACAGTTACTACTGCTAGAATCGTGTGTTGACTAACAAAGCCTTGTGTAAACAAGTCCGCGTCAAAATCTGTGGCATGTACAACCCATTTGCTATTATTTTTATAATTTTTACTCATTTTCTAATTCATATGATATTTATTGCAGCCCGTTTTCCATTTTTAGAATTGTAGCCCATTTTCTGGTTAGTACCAGGGTTAAAAAAATTAAGTAAATATGTGCGAAATTTTGAAAATTCGCAAATTTTTGCTGGGGGAACAAAATATTCTTAATCCAAAAATTAGTAGCCATACTAAAAAAAATTTAAAAATAAATTAGTACTATGTCATGTTAAATCCAATGAAATACTATAAAATATCAGTGAAGAACAAAAACAAAAAAAGAAACTAATATCCCATTTGCTATATATTTTTTGGAATTTTCAACCCCTTTGATATTACTTTTAACAAACACTGACCATACTCTTTGGCCAGGCCGGAATGCATCCCTCCTCGTCTTGAAAAATTTGCAGCCCAGTAAGTCGGAGAAAACAAATAGGCCTAGCTTGGGTATTCTTCAAAAAGAAATACTGGACTACCTATTTTTTGAAAGAAAAAACTGCTGGGCTGGTCATGTTGTTAGACGGGCCACAGAGACCGCACAACCCAGTTTATAGCCTGCTCCTCCGAATTACTACTCAAAAAAAAGTTGTGCAATTCTGTCGTTAATTGACTATACGTTGAAAATGATGTGGGTCCCAGATATCAGCAGGGTGGATTAGATTAAAAAACGAGGGGTGCATCTGAGTTGTAAAAGAGGCGCTTGCTTGTGTTCGGGAGTGGACCTGGTGGGTCCGTACTGTCGTACTCACAACTACATTTCTCTCCCGATTCACTATGTTGACAGGGACCATTTCGGAAAAAACTATGTTGACAGGGCCAGACAGCGGCGCCAGGGCGAGCCCACCAAGGCGGACGATAAAGTGCTGTCACCAATGTGATGGGCTGGGTTGGACATTCTTATTGAAAAATAAAAATGGACCGGAACTATTTACAACGTTGACTACGATTTGCATGGGTCCGCTGGTTGTAGGAAGAAAATGCTGGGAGAAAGAAGACTGGTCGCTATCTTTGCCTAAGAATAATATCGACTGAATGTAACGACACTATCATAGGTAATAATATCCTCCTGTTAAATCATGAATTTAAAGAACTGGTGCATGAGCATTTAGCTTTATTTATTTATTTACTTATTTATGTTTAGGGGACCATGAGCATGTACTTGGGCCGGATTCATGTGAGAGCCTCCCTTCCAGTTAATTATGCGCTCATCTATTGGGCCTTCATCAGTGGGTGCATGTTATCAACAAGTGGAAAATGTGTTTCGTACGAAAAATAGTATGCGCTATGTACGGTACGTGGCACTAAGGATCGAACCATGCAACGACTTCCAAAACATTGTTTTTGTCATTCTAACAACACATTTATTCAACCAACAAACGAAATATACTAATGATTGTACATTGAAAACAGCAGCAGCAGCAACCAGGGCTGGGGGTGCAACAGAAGCAGTAAGCAGGCCAGAAGAGTGAAGACGCAGCTCTCTCTTCCAAACCAAACATCAGCCATTATTACAAAAGGGCTACCAAAAAAGAACAAGTGTATGCATCAAACTAAATAAAGGTCCTACTACACCAAGTGTACGCATCTAACTAACTAGCTTAGTTAGACGTTACTATTAATTAAGCTGTGGAGATTGGCTGACGGCTTGAACCAGATGGGTGCCTGACGGGGGAAACTCCAGCCAGCAGGTCGAAGTCTGATACTTGCGACCCTCTCTCCTACTTTGGGTTGCAGATCGTGGCGGCACATATCAGGGTATGGTGCATGCAGAGACGCATGGTACGCTGTGTACACACAGTTTTGCCTGATGAACGAAACTGCGCTGCCATCATGATCCTTGCCGTCGGTTATCTCCTGGTTAATCGGATAATCCAGTCCGACAAACAGAGAGCGTGTACCAAGGCTACTTACCAGCCTCCAGTCAAAAATTCCTGAAGGCCCAAAGAAGCTGGGATCCTGCTTAAAAACCTTGTAGTGACTGTGATTGTATTCCGCGAAACAACACATCCATTACGTGCGAACGATCATCAATCGTTCGCCGTCGTCTGATCGAGCCAGGAACCACCTGCAACTGCCATGTCGCTTTTCTTTGAAAGGTTCAAGGATTAGGAAGGATAGGGACACTAGGCGGCCTACAACACCATATCAAGTTGGAGTCAAATAAGAAAGGGCTTTTGATGTAGTCAATCTTAAGAACAGCATGTTATGAGCATGAATATTTTTTCAGTAAATGTTGACAGTAATATAAGCAAACCATCATGATATCATACGAAAGTAACATACTGCTGTAACAGCCATTTGTAGCGATGACTGGAGTAGGCCAGCAATACGTCCAGCCATAGAAGGAGTCGACAGCGTAAATGAAGCCCTTGTGTTCAATGGCATCAGAGAACCATGGAGGATGTATGATCCTGCGATAGACGTGCAGATTTATCCACTTACCACAGTGACCTATCAGATAGGCGAGACCGCTGTTGAAGAATGCAATTAGCCTGAAGTCTTTATAATTCACAGATCTTGTGGGCACTTGGCAGATTACAACCTTGATCAAATCAAACTTGGTATCATGTTGGCTACTGTAAGATTCCGAGTATTCTGGGCTGCAGTGCAAAAGCAGTGCAATGTTAATCGAAGGAAGGGGGATCAATCGCCGGGTGTAGACCTCCACGAGCATCCAGCTGCCGCGACCGTCGACGAGCACCATCCAAGACGTGTTCATGCCGACCCAGTACATACCGTTAATGTAGTTGAGGGTGACGGGGATCGGATCGCAGTTAAGGGGGTTGATGCTCGCCACCCTACGATCGTTATGCTGCGTGACACGCCGTTTCTGAAGATCAAGCGGCATCAGCAAGCAAGGAGCTGGCTTAAAAAGCTCCGACCTGAGGGCTTTGAGTAAATGGTACAGCCCCGATGAGCACGCGTCGAGCGGCATGGTACTGAGATTGTCCACACGCGAAACAATGAGCTTGATTACCTCTGTGGGAAGAGAATTCCAGTCACTCTTTCGGCGTGCGCTGCTCGGTTCTGCCATTGTTAGTGCTTGGGTTTCGGACGAGGGGGGAGGCGCCTTAGCGGGGATGGAAGATTGGATGAGATTATGTGCGGACAAAGATGGAGAAGCGAATATGTGCTGCGGGAAGTGGACAGGTGATGATGACTACAATACGCTGCTTGACTTACGAGACACATACCAGCAGCGTAGGGTCATATTGATGCCAGTCAACTTGCTTGAGTGATCGCAGTACTGGTACTCCCTACAGTACCTACTAATATGCCCTAACTTGCTTGAGTAGAGTAGTAGTGGAGTAGGACTCTGCTCTACTACTAGCACCAGAGGAGTAGTATATTCTAATCTAAAATAGTTACAAACTTTAATGCTCGAGCGTGGAACGACCACGAACTGCCATCGGTGCTAACTCCAATCCCCAACAAACGTTCGCTGGGAGACATGGCAGTTGCAAACGCCCGCGACGCAGTTACAGTATGTGTGTAAGGGTGGCAGTTTTGTAAAATACTATGGCTTAAAAACAGGCCACCGTCGGATGGAAATCTGACGGTTACGTGGGATTCGCCAGGATTGATCTCGTGCCGAACAATCGCCAGATATCAGTACTAAAAAAAGGTTAAAACACCCGGGGCTATAACTTGCACCGGCTGACCACTAACAATGATACTAACATAGTTGTAAAATGGTCAAAGACCGTGTCTATGTGGTGTTTGTAATTATATTCCAAAAAATTAGCAAGATTCCCATGCATTGCATGACCAACCATCATCACCAACTCAATTTTTTTATCTACTCCTACTCCTATAAAAGACTCAGTTGGTGATGATGGAGGCGAGGAGGCGTCTTCAGCCGGGCGTGCAGCGGACGGCGCAGCCACTCCCTCCTGCGCTCCATTCGGCGGGCGCTGTTGAAATTTGGGGAGCGCACTCTCGCGACTGCTGGCAGCCACGACTTCACCGATGATGACTTCTTCCCCGGCCTCGGCAACCTCGTCCTCAACGACATGGGCGACAACCTCAATGCCAACGGTGCTGCTCCTGTTGCATCGTATGTGTTTCTGTCCATCCTGTTTGAAATCGTGGTAGAATTCATGTTTCTACTCTGTATCCTACTATTGTAGATTCTATCTATTCATCTACTATGTTAGTCCACATGATTAGTTTAATCTCTGTTATAGCTATCATGATTTATTTTGTGCTTATTCAGACTAAATCTCGTAGTAACTTGCTCATATATTCAACTGGCACAACATCCCCTACAACCACTCCGGTTTCATGGACGGCCTGGTCGATACCTCCAAGGAGCCCTTCGTCTACTGCTATGAGTGCCCGATGCCGTTTTTGGGCTCGCCGGTGGACATCGTGCATCACCTCACGGATGCGTGCAGCGGTCACTACTGGCCCTTGGCGGAGAACATCAAGTATGAGACATGCTAACCGTTCACCATGCCGGAGTCGCAGGAGGATCACTGACACCTGCTAGTCTCGGAGGAGGACGTCAAGATCTTCCTCTTGATCGTGGGCACCGGCACGGCCCGCGCAGGCCGCCGCCCCGTCTCTGTAGTGTGTGTCAGGGGCGACGCCGCTGACGCTGACACTGACACGAGGCCGATGTACGGGTGCGTGCTCACTGTTACTACCCCTCCGGGTTACGTGGGCGGCGACACCGGCTACATCAAACTGACTTGGACTCTGCCGAGCTGACCTTCCTGCCGATGTGGACATGGAAAATGCATGGTATTATTTACCCCCCCAACGCGGTGCACGGGGACTCCAAGGAGGTTCACCTGGACATACGCATTATCAAGTTAAATGTTGATCATTAGTCTTCGCTCAATGTAATCCACTGTTTAACCATGTGGAGACTTCCATGCATGATCTTGCTCTATTGGAGTATCGCGCATGAATAAAAGTGTATCTGTTTATGGTTTAGTCTAGAATCTTCCATGTATGAACTTTTACTACAGTACTGGTGAAAGACTTACTATGAACCATTTCTTACATCTCCTCTGCCCCTTCCAACTCATCCTGATTTAATCCCTCTGTCTAGGTGTATAAGGGCATGTTTAATACTTAATAGTATACCAAACTATTGACTATAAGAAAGTGCCATGTCATCTGTAGCCAACATGTATAACAATCGATACTCAAAAACTAATTCTTAAAGATCATTTCTTGCAAAGCACAATAAGTGTTATTTCTTCACAAGTTTTGGATGCAGGTTGAATAGTTGAACGGTTTTGTTTGCAAAAGATACCTTTTTGTCTATTTCACCCAGATGTTTGTGAGCTCTAGAGATGAAATAATATCCGAAGAAACCTATCGATACCCGTTACACATGAGATGACCCCCACATCCTTTGTAAAAATAAACAACTCCCTGATCAATGCATTTCACTCTTCCGTGCAACGCATGGGCACCTTACTACTATAGATTAGTACGACCAAAAATTGAACTAACATTATATATAGTATGATAAATGATGATGCATGTCACCTAAAATTATATCATTGAAAACTATGTCCAAATACGAATCCAACGATATAGTTTTTGTTGACATGCACTAACATTTTGCCAGTTAAATCTTCAGTCAAATTCAATGGGGGACTAATAAACCATGACCGATGTAGTACAAGTGTAGAGGGCGGCGCTACACAGGAGTCTCACCCCGCTCGTGCTGCGGTAGTAAATCCGTCATATCACAAAACCCAACCACTGCTAGTAATAAGTGGCCTGGTAAAATAAACGGACAAGCAACCATCACATCCCTCCGTCTTTTTTGCATTTCATCTCTCTCCATTTACTTTCTCCGGTTCATCTCACACACTCGATCCCTAGCTACTACTCCTAGTATCCCTAGCTACTACTCCTAGGGCCAGTTCTTTTGACGGCTTAAAAAATAAGCCGTCTCTTCCCCAGCTTTTCCCATAAGACTAGTCACAGTGGAGAGTAACATTAAGGCGCCTCACTCATTTATTTGGGCTTCTAAATTACTACTAGTACCTCCGTCCTGGTTTATTCATCACCATTGTAATTTGTGGTAAATTTTGACCAAAGATTTAACTGATAAAATGTTAGTGCATGTGACATGCACAAACATTTCATTAGTTAAATTTATGAGCAAAATTTGACATAGATTACAATGGGAACAATAAACCAGGATGAAGCTAGTAGTAATAGGATTACTACTAATCTAGAAGCCTAAACGAACGGGCCCCTGGTACTCCTACTAGTAGTACTAGTACTCAAGTTGGAATTCCAATTACACGTCACAACTTGTTAGGCAAAAAATTGGATACATGGTGTAGGAAGCAGTTTGGGAATTGGCATGCCTTTCCAACTAGTGAGATACTCCGTACAAAGTACGACAGAGAAATAACCACAGAGAAGGAAGCTAAAAATAAACAATCAAATGAGCATTTTTGCATTTGTTTTGCATTGAATCGTTTCACAAGCTTGACTAGTGTTGTTTTTCTACTTTTACAAAAACCGCATCGTAATGTTAAAACATGCATTTGCACGTACATAAGTAATAGTAGTACTCCCTCCGTCTAGGTGTATAAAGTCTTCCCTCCTTATTGGTCATGGTACACAACCAAAGATGACTTATTCACCTGGACGGAGGGAGTAGCACAATCTACAAGCATATATATAGAGAGAGACGTGTAGTGCGATAGTATATAGTAGTAAAGTTTGTGCTATATGCACCTACTCACAAAATGCGTACGGATACACAAGGTTTCCAAACTTTCCCTCTTACATACTTAATTAAGGACGCTAATAATTCCCGAACATTCAGGATTTATCATTTGCGTCCCGAAACTAATGAGATCACCTTACGAAACTAAATTATACTCCTACTAAAAGCCACGGCGCTCGAAGGAGTGCTTGCAGCATGCCACGAGTGCCCTGGTGCATGGCCGTTTCCCAACGCACGGACACAACGCCTCTTCCTCAGCCTCGCAACTCGCGAGGTGCTGATTGGCGGCTTGCCGAGGGGCGAGCGCGATCTCAACGGTGTGGTGATCCGGCACCAGCAGGTACTCCTCCTCGCTGGAAGCGTGCACCCGGTCCACGTACCACCAAGTGTAGATGAGGCGCTTGGGCCCGATTGCACTCAGGGATTTGGCACGGGCGTCCTTCGCCACCTTCATGGCCCTTGCACGAGCCTTCTGCCAAAGAGCCAATTGCCTGACTCTCTCGGACGTGACATAGACCTGCCAGGAAGCTTGTCCCGTGGCGCACTTCTCTTCCTCGGCCTTCTTCTCCGCCTCTATTTTGGCGTGCTCTGCCGGCAGCAAAGCCTCCCACATGGAGACATCCATTTCTTTCCAAAGCTCCTCAAGACTGGGGGGCTCGGGGGGCGGCGCGGTGTTCTCCTCGTAGCGGGGAGCCGATGCATCCTCCGACACGCATGCTGGCAAGATTGGGAACACCGACGCGTCCACCTCGACGCGTCACAGCGGGGAGTGGAACACCGATGTGTCCTCCTCGACTAGTGGCGGCGAGGAACGGAACAGCAACGCGTGACCGTCTGGGCGGTGCAGAGAGGGGTGCCTAGGGCTTGGGAGGGGCGATGCCATGGTGGTCGACATGAGAGGGAGGGGGAGGAGATAGCGATGAACGTGAGCGTTCTTCCGAATGCCGTGGGAGGCGCAGTATTTATAGCGAGCAATGGCACACCTACGTAAGATATGGACTGAGCTGCACTGACTTAACTGCAGGTCCAGTTGCGTCACTGACATGTGGGCCAGACCCCTATTGGGCCCATATGCCAGTGACCCAATGGACCTGCAGTTAAGTAGCTGAAGCAGTGTCCTGGAAGATATGTTGCGTGATTAACGTAACAGCTACGTGGGCATATTTGTTGGAGTAAATTACGGGGGAGGGAAGGGGTGGAAATATTGCTGGTCACAATGGATTGGACGAGCGTGGGGGAGGGGGAGGAGAGTCACGCATGCAGATTTTTTCCACACGGGGTGGAGTGGTGGGACCGTCGTAGGGATAAGGAGAGTCTGGTAGGCATATTATTGTTTCCACACATGGAGAGGAAAAGATTTGGAGACGAACGGGCTTCCTGCAGGTATGGGGAATGGTGCATAATAAGTCATCTTGCATGCCGGGCTAGGTACAGTCTCAAGTCATTAAAAACATGCAGGCCCCACAAATGTTCATATTTCCAGGTGCACTAAATTATTGCATGCGATGATTAAGGCTGGCCATAATGGTGGTATCTTAGCTGGTATCATGCACACGGGAATAGCAAACATGCTGATGTGGCAAAGAATTAAATAAGAGAGAGGGGTTAGAGTAACTAGTGTTCATGCATGCATTGGTAAACACATTTTTTTGTGAAAAATGACAACATTAGTTGGGTACTTAGGCAGACTACAAAAACTATTCCACCACCTCTATCTTGCTAAGAGTAGGTGAAATTTTTGAATCAAGCCCTTTAAACTAGAAGGGAGTTAGTAGTACTCTAATAGCTTACCTTGTTGTGATGACAAGATAGGACATGGCACGCACCTGGACGGAGGAACTAGTCTGCATTGTGCATTTAAGTTTTGTCTGAAGTCAATGTACCTCTACTTTGACCAAACTTATAGAAAAATGTATTAACATTCACAATGTTAAATCAATATTTTATACTCATTATAAAACGTAGTTCTTATACTCATTATAATCAGTATTGTAGATATTGATATTTTTAGTATAAATTTGGTCAAACACTTTGCAGACGGTTGACGGAAGTAAAAAGGACCAGATGGAGTATCATGCATGCGGAGTAGGCAAAAATAATTACTCATTTATAGCCAGTCGAAGTCTCAAAGGGCGTGACCGCGCGAGGGAGGCGAAGGTCGTGGGAGGCGCGACGGTTTACGGAATTAATTGAAGTTACATCCACGCGCCGACATGGTGTGCGAACAGGCAGAAGCTATACCGTCAGGCTTATGATATGGGTCTAGTAGACATGACATCTAGTGGGTCCCGCATAGTTCTCGAGAACTCTTTACGGGCTGATGTCTACTACACAACCTTCTTCTTGTAGACATTGTTGGGCCTGCAAGTGCACAGGTTTGTAGGACAGTAGAAAATTTCCCTCAAGTGGATGACCTAAGGTTTATCAATCCGTGGGAGGCGTAGGATGAAGATGGTCTCTCTCAAACAACCCTGCAACCAAATAACAAAGAGTCTCTTGTGTCCCCAACACACCCAATACAATGGTAAATTGTATAGGTGCACTAGGTCGGCGAAGAGATGGTGATACAAGTGCAATATGGATAGTAGATAAAGGTATTTGTAATCTGAAATTATAAAAACAGCAAGGTAACTAATGATAAAAGTGAGCGTAAACGGTATTGCAATGCTTGGAAACAAGGCCTAAGGTTCATACTTTCACTAGTGCAAGTTCTCTCAACAATAATAACATAGCTAGATCATATAATAATCCCTCAACATGCAACAAAGAGTCACTCCAAAGCCACTAATAGTGGAGCACAAACGAAGAGATTATGGTAGGGTACAAAACCACCTCAAAGTTATCCTTTCTGTTCTATCTATTCAAGAGTTCGTAGTAAAATAACATGAAGCTATTATTTCCGCTCAATCTATCATAGAGTTCATACTAGAATAACACCTTAAGACACAAATCAACCAAAACCCTAATGTCACCTAGATACTCCATTGTCACCTCAAGTATCCGTGGGCATGATTATACGATATGCATCACACAATCTCGGATTCATCTATTCAACCAACACAAAGTACTTCAAAGAGTGCCCCAAAGTTTCTACCGGAGAGTCAAGACAAAAATGTGTGCCAATCCCTATGCATAGGCTCATGGGTGGAACCCGCAAGTTGGTCACCAAAACATACATCAAGTGGCACATGATATCCCATTGTCACCACAGATAAGCACGGCAAGACATACATCAAGTGTTCTCAAATCATTAAAGACTCAATCCGATAAGATAACTTCAAGAGGAAAACTCAATTCATCACAAGAGAGTAGATGGGGAGAAACATCATAAGATCCAACTATAATAGCAAAGCTCGGGATACATCAAGATCGTGCCATAGAGGGAACATGAGAGAGAACACGAGAGAGAGAGAGAGATCAAACACATAGCTACTGGTACATACCCTCAGCCCCGAGGGTGAACTACTCCCTCCACGTCATGGATAGCACCGAGATGATGAAGATGGCCACCGGTGAGGGACCCCCCTCCGGAAGGGTGCCGGAACGGGCTCCCAAGACGTTTTTGGTGGCTACAGAGGCTTGCGGCGGCGGAACTCCCGATCTATCTTCTCCGTGGATGTTTTTAGGGTACGTAGACTTATATAGGCAAAAGAAGTCTGTCGGGAGGTGCTCGAGGGGCCCACGAGATAGGGGGCGCGCCCAGGAGGGGTGGGCGCACCCTCCTATCTCCTGGCCTCCTCGAGGATCTTCTGACATGAAGTCCAAGTCTCCAGGATCATATTCTTCCAAAAAATCACACTGCCAAAGGTTTCATTCCGTTTGGACTCTGTTTTACATTCCTTTTCTTCGAAATACTGAAACAAGCAATAAAACAGCAATATGGGCCGGGCCTCCGGTTAATGGGTTAGTCCCAAAAGTAATATAAAAGTGTATAATAAAGCCCGTAATCATTCAAAACAGATAATAAAATAGCATGAATGCTTCATAAATTATAGATACGTTGGAGACGTATCAACATCCCCAAGCTTAATTCCTGCTCGTCCTCGAGTACGTAAATGATAAAAGAAAGAATTTATGAAGTGTGAATGCTAGAGGTGCACAAGTTTGATCAATGATAATTTCAATCACCTTTACTAGCATGTTTATATGTCATAATAGTAGTTCATCTCATAAAACTTCTCACGAACAAGTAACAAGCAATTCACATGTTAAAGCATAGACTATAAACTTTCTTGAAAACTAGCAAACTTCATTCTTAGTCATCAAACAATTGCAATTCATCTAATTTTCAGGAAGGGCCTATGTTAGAGCTTTGATTTAGCAAACTTCACATACTCAACTATCATATAGTCTTCTACAATTGCTAACACTCACGCAATACTTGTGGTTATGAAGTTTTAATCAGACACAGAGAAAGATAGGGGCTTATAATGTTGCCTCCAGACGTATTCACCTTTGGGTGATGTCAACAATAATAGTTCATGCTAACGTACATCCAATTGGATATATATATCAGGATCACCCCAACACAAAGTGCTTGCCAAAGGATAAAATGAAAAAGGGAAAGGTGAAGATTGAGGGAGTCCTGGATAAGGGGGTATCCGGACAGCCGGACTATATACTTTGGCCGGACTGTTGGACTATGAAGATAAAAGATTGAAGACTCCATCCCGTGTCCGGATGGGACTCTCCTTGGCGTGGAAGGCAAGCTTGGCGATCCGGATTATAGATCTCCTTCTCCGTAACCGACTCTGTGTAACCCTAGCCCCCTCCGGTGTCTATATAAACCGGAGGGCTTAGTCCATAGGACAAGAACAATCATACCATAGGCTACCTTCTAGGGTTTTGCCTCTATGATCTCGTGGTAGATCAACTCTTGTAATACTCATATCATCAAGATCAATCAAGCAGGAAGTAGGGTATTACCTCCATCGAGAGGGCCCGAACCTGGGTAAACATCGTGTCCCCAGTCTCCTATTACCATTAGCCTTAGACGCACAGTTTGGGACCCCCTACCCGAGATCCGCCAGTTTTGACACTGACATTGGTGCTTTCATTGAGAGTTCCTCTGTGTCATCGCTGTAAGGCTTGATGGCTCCCCCAACCTTCAACAACACCGTCCGGAGTGAGACTTTTCTCCCCGGACAGATCTTCGTATTTGGCGGCTTCGCACTGCGGGCCAACTCCCTTGGCCATCTGGAGTATATCGACAGCTACGCCATTGGCCGTCAGGTCAGGTTCAGGAACCTAAACTACATTGTCGACATTCGCGGAGACTTGATCTTCGATGGATTCGAGCCCACGCCAGGAGCGCCGAACGATCGCCACATGCATGACTTAGATCTGCCGTCGGATAGTATTCAAGATATTGCGCCTGCTACAACTCCGGACTTAGATCCAGAGCAGATCATGCCATCCGAGCATGGGTGGATTGACCCCGCCACGGAGGCTGCACAGCTATCGGTGTTGGAGCCGAAGACAGACTCCGCTCCTAAGGAAACCTGTGTCTCTGGACCCCCGGACTTGTCTTCGGTCGTAGGTTCCAGACCGCGTGCATCCATGCCCATTGAACCCGATTAGGCTCCGATCATGGAGTTCACTGCCGCGGATATCTTTCAGCACTCGCCCTTCGGAGACATGCTAAATTCACTAAGGTCTCTCTCTCTGTTAGAAGATCTTGGCCGAACTATGTCCGGCCTGAATGGGATACGGGCGACGAATTGACGACCCACCCACCACCCACTTCATAGCCACTGTCGACAACCTAGCAGACATGCTTGACTTCGACTCCGACAACATCGACGGTATGGACGTCGAAGCACGGGATGATGTGGAACCACCGCACATAGGGCATTGGACTGCCACTTCATCATATGACGTCTACATGGTAGATACGCCTAAAGAAGACAACGGCGACAATAAGGACAGAATGGAGGACAAGCCCCCCGGAGAAAAGCCAAAACAACGACGCAGGCGCCACTCTAAGTCCAGTCACAGTAAAAATGGTGATAACAACGCAAGAAAGGTTGACACTCCAGTCGACTGGAAGGGCAACGACGACCATATGGACCCAGCGATGGAGCAGGATAAGCCAGGTCACGCCAAACACAGCTCGGAGCAGACACCTGATAAAAATGATCCAGAGGGCCAAACTCATCAAACCACCCCCGGAGAGGATGAGAGTCCGGTCGACGATGCATTCATCATCCCGGAAAAACGTTTGGAAAAAGATAACCTCCGCATAAGGCTTATTGCCATAGCGAGGAGCTTAAAGAAGCAGAATAAAAGGCTTAACGCCGTGCAGGACACGCTCAAATGAAGATGGAAGAAGGTGCTAGACACTGAAGAAAAATACGGTGAGGATCGCCACACAAAGAGCTACCTAAAGCGCAAGCTACTGCCCAAATTCAATAACGAAGCCTTAGAGATCATCCCGCCAAAGAATACTACGGCCGATCAACCGGACCAACCACCCCATGGCCGCGATAGAGGAGCCACCGGTGTTGCACACAAGCCAGCCCATGATCTACGTGGGCTCTTGGACAAAAAGGCAGGTGCAAACATGTCCATTTACGGATCTAGAGGACGAGTTCCGGCACAAGATTATGGTCACCAAAATCATAATGATCAAATACCAGTTCGGAATCAAACCCGGACATAACAACCATCGACAGCATGCCACAACATGTCCAAGTACAAAGGGGCGGCGCACCCCCTGTGTTTCACCGATGAGGTACTGGATCACGAATTCCCACAGGGATTCAAACCCATGGACATAGAGGCATACGACGGAACGATAGACCCTGGGGTCTAGATTGAAGATTTTATCCTTCACATACACATGGCTCGTGGGGACGATCTCCACGCCATCAAATACCTTCCCCTCAAGTTGAAAGGACCAGCTCGACATTGGTTGAAAAGCCTCCCCGAAAACTCAATTGGAAGTTGGGAGGAACTTGAGGATGCTTTCAGGGAAAATTTCCAAGGGACCTATGTACGACCCCCAGATGCAGACGATTTAAGTCATATAATACAACAGCCCGGAGAGTTAGCAAGTAAGCTTTGGAACAGATTTCTCACTAAGAAGAATCAAATTTTTGATTGTCTGGATGCCGAAGCCTTAGCGGCCTTCAAGCATAGTATCCGGGACGAGTGGCTTGCCAGACACCTAGGCCAAGAAAAGCCAAGGACGATGGTGGCCCTAACAAGCCTTATGACCCGCTTTTGTGCGGGCGAAGACAGCTAGTTAGCACGTAGAGGCACCAGCGACCCAGGCACATCCGAAATTCAAGATGGCAATGGTAAACCACGACGCAATAAGCACAAGCATCAAAACAATGAAGAAAGTCCGGACAACATGGCGGTCAACGCCGGATTCAGGGGCCCTTGACCTGGTCAAAGAAAGAAGCCATTTAAGGGCAGCAATGAGGAACCGTCCGGCCTGAACAAAGTCCTGGACAGATCGTGCCAAATCCATGGCACCCCCGAAAAACCTGCAAATCATAGTCAAGCAGGCCGGAAAATTAAATGCCGAACACAAAGAAAGGGAAACGCCAAGTGAAAACGAGGATGAGCCCCGACAGCCGAACACTAGGGGACAGAAAAAATTCCCACCAGAAGTCAAAACAGTAAAGATGGTCCACGCAACTCACATAGAGTTCGTTGCCCCCAAGTTCAACCCCTGGGAGGCCTGCCCGATCACCTTTGATCACATGGACCACCCGGCCAGTATCCGGCATGGAGAATCGGCTGCCTTGGTGCTCGACCCAATAATTGATGGATACCATCTCACTCGAGTCCTAATGGACGGCGGCATTAGTATTAATCTGATATATCAGGACACTGTCCGCAAGATGGGGATAGACCCATCCAGAATAAGCCAGAGTAACACCACCTTTAACGGAGTGATACCAGGTGTTGAGGCCCACTGCCGGGGCTCCCTCATATTAGAAGTGACATTCGGTTCTCCCGACAAATTCAGAAGCGAGGAATTACTCTTCGATATTGCTCCCTTCAGCAGTGGTTATCATGCATTACTCGGAAGAATGGCCTTCGCTTGCTTTAACGCAATACCAAACTATGCCTGCCTTAAACTTAAGATGCCCGGTCCATGTGGCGTCATAACGGTTAGTGGAAACACAAAGCAGTACGCGGCAGCTCTTGTAGCCGGACACTAAGCGGCCTCTCCCACTAGAATGCATGATCGGTCGTTAAGACCATGGACAAGGCTAGACGAGTCCGGTGCACCACCATCAACAATAGCCCGGATAAACCCTGGCTAGGTGCTATACATATATCCCCATAAATGGTACTAGGGGCTGTTAACACATAATAAAGCCCACAATTCGGCTTGCCTTATCAATAGGCCAATATCTCATATTTCTAATATCCATTGAGAATAACCAACTTCTCGCACGCTTACTCCTCTATATGAGTTTTCATTTTTACAGACACTACTCGTGCGACACCCTTCCAGGATATGACACAGCAAAGACAAAGGCGCAGACGTGCAGCAAGGCCCCGCTCAAAGGTTTCTCTTTAGATTAAGCCCCTGTGTAAACCTTCTTTAATGTCTTTTGTTGCTTGACACCCCATGGGTATTCCATACACCCACAAGGGACACTGGTGTTATAGGCTTTTCGCCACGACAGATTAATGCACGTACCTGGAAATATAGGGTCAAGGGCGTTACTCAGCCTAGTATTTGTTATAAAGTTCGAATACCTTCGGGAGTGTTCGGCGTCACGAGTTTGGCCTCATATGCATCAGCTCGGAATCATGTATTTGGTCAAATGTTGGGTTAGCCCGGCTCCTGGGTTTGCTGCCTTACGTTCCGTTCTATCGGCTAAGGCGGCCAAAGGAGAACTGCTGCGATTGTGCCCTGTTTATTCCGGATGAGCACCTTAGTAGAGAAAGCCGAAAACTGACTGTCATGATACAGCGAGAGACTGGTCAACCACTCGAGGACTCATCAGAATCTATAGGATTCCTCCGCATCAACGAAGGACCGGTTTCTCGGTCAAGTACGTATGTGCATTGTATCCGGATGCACGCGGAAGTACCAGGGGCTACATAGTAGCCCCACCTTTCAACTCCTATGGCTAAGTGAAAGTGTTACAGCTATATAGTCCGGTTGCCTGGTTCGACGTGCGATCACCTCCTTACCGGACCAAGACGTCGGATCAAGTGTGTTTACGCATATTTTTTTCAAACACCCCCGCATTATATGCGCGGGGGCTAAAGCCAACGACTGCTAACTTTCATGTTATATGCATACATAAACGGCTACACAGGAGACACTATAATACTTTCAGGCAAAAGTATAAAAACAACCTCTATAATTAACGCATAATTGTTTACAATCAATAGACTTGTCATTCGAACATGACATTCTTCGAGCACTGAGCCTCTATTCTACGGGCACCTTCTACGACCTGCTCAAAATAGTACTCGGCTGGGTCTTGGCTTCCTGCCGGACCCTGGGTTGCAATGCTGGTGGCCTCCATATCCGCCCAATATGTCTTAACACGGGCAAGAGCCATCCGCTCACCCTCTATGCATGTCGACCTCTTCACGACATCGATTCGCGATCTGGCGCCAAATAGTTGCTGCACTAAACCAAAATAATTGTCCGGCCTCGGTCCTTTCGGCCATAGATGGTCTATTACAGACCTCATTGCAAGATCGTACAACCTATGGAGCTTGGCTATAGCGGCCATCTTCTCACTTAATGGCAATGAGCGCGTTGGAGTGCTAAATTGCGACCAGAATAGCCTTTCTATTTCATTATCTTTATGATCCTTGAATAACTTGGTCGCATCAGCCGTACTCTTCGCCAAGTCCGCATACTCATTTGTAGCGCTCCAAAGTTGATCCAAAGGAGCATACTTTGGATCTAAGAACTTCATCCGCAACAAATAGGGGTTTCCAGCCGCGATTTCTCTGGCTTGTTGAAGTTCCTCCCGCGCGTCTCTAATGTCAAAGCGCATCTCCTTAGCCGAATCCAGCACCTTCTTCAGGTCAGCCGCCTTTGCCCGATTCTCCTTCTCGAGGAGCTCATACCGGCCGGCAGCGTCCCTCAGCTCCACAGCCATCTCGGCTATCTTTTCTTCGCTTCGGAGATGAGCATCCTGTTCGGCTCTCAAGTCTTCGGCTGCCTTTAGGGCAGCCGCATTGCTAACCCGGGCTTGTTCCTTGGCTAGGGCAAGTTCCACCCTCAGGGCCTCAATGGCAACAGCTTCGCCTGTAGCCACATCACATCATATTAATATTACAACCTTCTTACAATTTCCTAAACAAATAAGGAAATACGAGCGCATACTCTGCGACTCGTCGAATCGCTTGTTTACAAGCGTGACGTCAGCATCCACCACGTCAATCTGTCGCCTCAATTCGGCGAATTTGGCGATCTGGTCTACCGCCGGACCCTTAGCAACCTGCACATAAATACAATGCGACCATTACCTGGGAGTGTGATCCTCCATTTGCCGCCATGGGCTGGCAACCACAGTCTCAGGGGCTACTATCTATACAGAGCACATCTATTACGTGCGGTGCAACCAAAAATTACATATTTCATTGCTTACCTCAAAGCCTTTGAGCAAGCTTCTAAAAGCTTCATTTAACCTGCTTGTGGCGGAGGAAATTTTCTCCAACATCGTACTCATTAGTGTATGGTGATCCTCCGAGAGAGCAGCTTGCTCCAGGAGGCCCGTCAGTATGTTCGGCCGGGCACCAGACTCTCCCAGACCCTTCTCATTGCCCTCCACAAGAGCCGAACGTGTTGGACTCGGGATGACAGAAGTATTAGCTTCTGGCCTCAGTACATCCGGACTCCTCCGTGACGACACCTCAGGGTCGCCTGCCCCATGGGGCGGAGAGGCGGGTGGGGTTTCACTCTCCATCATCTCCGGGAGAATATCCCCCGAGGACGAACCCTGTTGAGACGAACTGCTAGCCGGGTTGGAAAAAATAGGTCCTGGTTATTACTCTCAGAGGAAAAGGCAATAAGCTTCTTCTTTATTAACTTACAGCTCGGTGGAGGGCTGGCCCGTTAGCGGGCATGGTGCGGTAGGAACGCCCTTCTGGGCAGGGCCCTTTGGTGAAGTTTTCTTCCCTTGTTTAGGCGCCTCCGTTTCCAAGTCTTCGGAGGCGGCCCACTTTTTCCCGCGGGGGGAGGAAACCTTAGATTCACCTCCCCGATTGTCCTCCTCCGTAGAAACATTAATTCCCCCGGTTCGGATACACAATGTGTGAAGCTCAGTCTTGGCTTATCCACTCTTCCCTTCATCTTTCTCTGATGGCACTTGACTTAGTGCCTGTTTAAGCATCCTGGCTATTGTCGGACCGGGCGAGCCTTCGGGAAGCGGGGTTGGACACTTGATTCTCTTCGCCTTACTGAGCCAATCCTGGTCGCGGATAGTTTTTTAGAACAATGTTATGATAAATATAGATGAAGTGTTCGGTCACAGGGTTACTAACTTGGGTATCTGGGCGGTTGCAGCTCAGGCCCGCATCCTCGATGGTGTCCGGACACTTTATTCATGGTCCGAAGAACAACTTATACATTCCCTCAAGCGTCATGCTGAAGAAGTGATGAATGGTTCGCGGGCCTTCTGGATTGAACTCCCACATCCAGAGAGGTCGGTGTTTGCATGGCAGGGCCCGCCGAACTAGCATTACCTGGATTATTTTGACAAGACTAATATCCATCTCAAGAAGCTCCCGAATGCGGCTCTGCAACATTGGCACATCGTTTGCAGACCCCCAGTCCAGTCCCAGGTTGGCCCACGATGCCAGTTGAGGCGGAGGGCCCGAGCGGAAGGTGGGGGCGGCCGCCCACTTCGTGCCTCAAGGATCTGTGATGTAAAACCACCTCTATTTCCATAGATCGGACACCTCCGGGAAGGAACCTTTGGGTCACATGGCATCGGTGTTTCTGCTTATTGCGGCACCTCCGGACTCTATGTATCGCCCCTCGATCACCCTCGGCTTCACATTGAAGGTCTTGAGCCATAAGCCAAAGTGTGGGGTGACATGGAGGAAGGCTTCACACATGACGATAAACAACGAGATGTGATGGATGGAATCCGGAGCTAGATCGTGAAAATCTAGTCCATAATAGAATATGAGCCCTGTCATGAAGGGATCAAGAGTCAAGCCCAAGCCCTGGAGGAAGTGAGAGACAAATACGACACTCTCGTTGGGCTCAGGAGTAGGGATAACCTTCTCAGGGGAGGGAAGCCTGTGCTTAACATCGGAAGTCAAATACCCGGCCTCCCTAAGCTTCGCAATATCCTCCTCTGTGACAGAGGAAGCCATCCACCGGCCTTGACGGTCGGATCCAGACATGATCGAAGATCCGAGGTGCTTAAGCTTGAGCTTTGGGTGTTGGAACTCGAAGTGCGGGAAGGTGCAAGCGTGGAGATAGAGGGATAGGCCTCGATCCCTCTATAAAGGGGGAGAATATCAAGCGTCCCCGGCGTAACCGTTCGGGACTTGCCTAAAAACACGGAGTCATGCCAATAGGCGTGGTTGGATTACCCATACCCGTATTGATGAGGATCCCACAATGAGAGGGACACGATCTCTGCTTCGACAAGATGTGCCAAAGGAACCGCCTTGTAATGTGTGTGGTAGCTGGTTATAAAAAACGGTTCGAATAAAAGTCGGACCGTGGCGTGATGTCATGTTTCGAAGAGTTGTCAGCAGATTAGATTCGTGGATTATTATTCTCTCTACGGTGGTATGTGGAATTTGTCTTGCAGAGCCAGACACGGTCCTTGTGTTCGGAATTTATCCTGGAGTATTCGGTGATGGAACCTGCCTTGCAATGCCGAAGACAATCTGCGCACCGGACTCATCATCGTTGAAGCCTGGTTCAGGGGCTACTCAGGGAGTCCTGGATAAGGGGGTATCCGGACAGCCGGACTATATACTTTGGCCGGACTGTTGGACTATGAAGATGCAAGATTGAAGACTCCGTCCCGTGTCTGGATGGGACTCTCCTTGGCGTCGAAGGCAAGCTGGGCGATCCGGATTATAGATCTCCTTCTCTGTAACCGACTCTATGTAACCCTAGCCCCCTCCGGTGTCTATATAAACCAGAGGGCTTAGTCCGTAGGACAAGAACCATCATACCATAGGCTAGCTTCTAGGGTTTAGCCTCTACGATCTTGTGGTAGATCAACTCTTGTAATACTCATATCATCAAGATCAATCAAGTAGGAAGTAGGGTATTACCTCCATCGAGAGGGCCCGAACCTGGGTAAATATCGTGTCCCCAGTATCCTGTTACCATAAGCATTAGACGCATAATTCGGGAGCCCCTACCCGAGACCTGCCAGTTTTAACACCGACAAAGATCACGTTGACTCTTGCATAAAAGTAAAAGACATAAAGTAAAAGATAGGCCCTTCACAGAGGGAAGCAGAGGTTGTCATGCGCTTTTAGGGTTGGGTACACAAAATCTAAATGCGAAAGAACATCACTTTATATTGCCCCTTGTATATGGACCTTTATTATGCAGTCCGTTGCTTTTATTGCTTCCATAACAAGATCTACAAAGCTTATTTTCTCCGCACTAATAAGTCATGCATATTTAGAGAGCAATTTTTATTGCTTGCACCGATGACAACTTACTTGAAGGATCTTACTCAATCCATAGGTAGATATGGTGAACTCTCATGGCAAAACTGGGTTTAAGGATATTTGGAAGCACAAGTAGTATCTCTACTTGGTGTAAGGAATTTTGGCTAGCATGAGGGGGAAAGGCAAGCTCAACATGTTTAAATGATCCATGACTATATACTTTAACTGAGATGTGAGAAAACATAAACCATTATGTTGTCTTCCTTGTCCAACATCAACTCTTTAGCATGTCATACTTAATGAGTGCTCACAATTATAAAAGATGTCCATGATAATATATTTATATGTGAAATCTCTCTTCCTTCAATATTCTTTCATGAATTGTTCAAATGACCAATACAATGCTTGCTAATCGTCAATAAATTTACAACCTCTACTTCTTAGACGTGAAGTCATTACTCCCCATGGGATAAGAAAATGAAACATATATAAATTCAGATTTATGACATTCAACTCATTCGACCATTTATTCATAGGATATAAGTGAAGCACACGAGTAAATGACAAACTACTCCAACAAGATATAAGTGAAGATCAATGAGTAGTTAAATAATTATGTAGCTATATGAAGACTCTCTCTCATTTAAGAATTTCAGATCTTGGTATTTTATTCAAACATCAAGCAAAGCAAAATAAAATGACATTGCAAGGATAGCACGACTCATGTGAAGGAGCAAAAACTTAGGCTCAACCGATACTAACCGATAGTTGTTGAAGAAGAAAGGTGGGAGGCCTAACGGGGCATCCCCAAGCTTAAATGCTTGGGAATTCTTGAAATATTATCTTTGGGTGCCTTGGGAATCCCCAAGATTGACCTTTTATGTCTCCTTAATTCCTCTCATATCATGGTTTCTCTTCTTTTTATCAAAAGCTTCATCCACAACAAACTCAACAAGAACTCGTGAGATAGGTTAGTATAAACCAATGCAAAACCTTATCATTTTCTACTGTAACAAATAACAAACATTATTATTCAACATTTCATACTAAATGTCTCTGCATATTTAATACTCCTATCCTCAAATAGAATCATTAAACAAGCAAACATATGCAAACAATGCAAACATAACAGCGATCTGCCAAAACAGTATAGTCTGTAAAGAATGCAAGATTCATCAAACTTCCTCAACTCCAAAAATTATAAGAAAAATACTATTCTGTAAAAGATTTATCATAGCTCATCATTCAATAATATTCAACATTATATAATTCTCTGACTTTTCTAGGGAATGTTTTGCAACAGCGGTAAACTTTCTGTTTTCAAACAGCAACATGTATACTAGCAAGATAAGCATGGAAAATGTTATCCTTGACAATTTTATTGAAACTAGAGATGCAAAACATTATTCTAAATAACAGAAAGAAAATACTAACAAAAGAAAATGACGCTCCAAGCAAAACACATATCATGTGGCGAATAAAAATATAGCTCCAAGTAAAGTTACCGATGAACGAAGACGAGGGGATGCCATCCGGGGCCTCCCCAAGCTTAGTTGCTTGGTTGTCCTTGAATATTACCATGGGGTTCCTTGTGCATCCCCAATCTTAGGCTCTTGCCACTCCTTATTCCATAGTCCATCGAATCTTTACCCAAAACTTGAAAACTTCAACCACACAAAACTCAACACAAAACTCGTAAGCTCCGTTAGTATAAGATAATAAAACCACCACTTAGGTACTGTAATGAAATCATTATAAATTCATATTGGTGTATTATACTGTATTATAACTTCTCTATGGTTCATACCCTCTGATACGACTCATAGATTCATCAAAATAAGCAAACAACACATAGAAAACAGAATCTGTCAAAAACAGAACAGTCTGTAGTAATCTGTATCACATGTATACTTATGGAACCCCAAAAATTATGAAATAAATTTGTGGACCTGAGGAATTTGTCTATTAATCATCTGCAAAAATAATCAACCTAAAATCACTCTCCAGAAAACAATTGGTAGATAATCTTGTGAGCGCGAAAGTTTCTGTTTTTTTACAGCAAGATCATAAAGACTTCAGCCAAGTCTTCCCAAAGGTTCTACTTGGCACAAACACTAATTAACACATAAAAACACATCTAACCAGAGGCTAGATGAATTATTTATTACTAAACAGGAACAAAAAGCAAGGAACAAAAATAAATTGGGTTGCCTCCCAACAAGCGCTATCGTTTAATGCCCCTAGCTAGGCATGATGATTTCAATGATGCTCACATAAAAGATAAGAATTGAAACATAAGGAGAGCATCATGAAGAATATGACTAGCACATTTAAGTCTAACCCACTTCCTATGCATAGGGATTTTGTGAGCAAACAACTTATGGTAACAATAATCAACTAGCATAGGAAGGCAAAACAAGCATAACTTCAAAATTTTAAGCACATAGAGAGGAAACTTGACATTATTGCAATTCCTACAAGCATATGTTACCCCCTCATAATAATTTTCAGTAGAATCATGAATGAATTCAACAATATAATCAGCACCTAAAGCATTCTTTTCATGATCTACAACCATAGAAAATTTACTACTCTCCACATAAGCAAAATTCTTCTCATTCGGAATGGTGGGAGTATCATAAGAGACTTGAATACTATAAATTGTTTCCACATTAAAAGAGTAATGTTCAGAAAAATGGTAATCATAATCATGACAAGATTTATAAATATAATCATCACTACTTTTTATAGCATAAGTTTCATCACAATAATCATCATAAGTAGCAACTTTGTTCTCATCATAATCGATTGAAACCTCTTCCAAGATAGTGGAATCATCACTAAATAAAGTTGACACTCTTCCAAATCCACTTTCATATTCATCACAATAAGATTCAACATCCTCCAAAATAGTGGGATCACTACTTCCTAAAGTTGACACTCTTCTAAACCCAGTTTCATCAATATAATCATCATAGGTAAGAGGCATGCTATCATCATAACTTTGCATATCAAAACTTGGGAGACTAAAAATATCATCTTCATTAAACGTAGCATCCCCAACCTTGGGACAAACATTAATTTCAGCAAATATATTATCAAATATTTCATACTCATCAAACACAGCTTCCCCAAGCTTAGGCCTTTTCATATCATAAGCATAATCACTCCCATCATTAATAGTATGGATAGCACCAATAGTATAGCAATTATCATCATCACAATGAGTAGTAGGAGCAACATCATTTGGGAGGGATACCTTTTTACCTTTGCTGCTCCTTCTCTTCCTTTTTTTCTTCACATTATGTGTGGGTTCAACCCTCTTCTTTGAGCTCCTTATTGATGAGATTGGTTCCATAATAAATTCCTCCTCGTTACCTGATTCATCATAAGAAATAATAGGAGGATAATGGGAAGTCTCTTGCCTTTCATTAGTATTTTCTTCATCTTCTATTTCTTTTCTTTTCTTTATGTAATTGGCAATATAAGGATTTTCAATGCAATTCACCGTACAATACAAATAAATCTTCTCTAGATCAATATCCAGGAATTTCTTAAGGGCAAAATCTAGAAGATCCTTAGTTAAACGTTTCAATTCTTCATAACCCAAAAGCAAACTAAGTTCATTATAATGTGCAAGGGAAATCAAATCATCACAATTTTTGGACACGATTCGATCATGAAATAATTTGCATTGGAGATTTAAATGACCATGTTCATTGCAAAGTTCACAAGGAGCGCAAAAAATATTGAATTTTTCAGCATAAACATCAAGACTTTCTTGCAACCTTTTAGTTTCTAAATACTTATGCCTCTTGCAATATATATCTTCTCTATTCGGTGTGTTCATGCAAACATGCACTCCACAAAAGTTGACATTCTCATAAGAGATATTTTCATCATGACTAGTGCAATCATCATTAGTACTATGGATATTCAAAGAGTTCATACTAACAACATTGCAATCATGCTCATCATTCAAAGATTTAGTGACAAACATTTTATAGATTTCTTCTTCTAGCACTTGAGCACAATTTTCCTTTCCATCATTTTCATGAAAGATATTAAAAAGATGAAGCGTATGAGACAAGCTCAATTCCATTTTTTTGTAGTTTTCTTTTATAAACTAAACTAGTGATAAAACAAGAAACAAAAAGTTTCGAGTGCAAGATCTAAAGATATACCTTCGAGCACTCACCTCCCCGGCAACGGCGCCAGAAAAGAGCTTGATGTCTACTACACAACCTTCTTCTTGTAGACATTGTTGGGCCTGCAAGTGCACATGTTTGTAGGACAGTAGCAAATTTCCCTCAAGTGGATGACCTAAGGTTTATCAATCCGTGGGAGGCGTAGGATGAAGATGGTCTCTCTCAAACAACCCTGCAACCAAATAACAAAGAGTCTCTTGTGTCCCCAACACACCCAATACAATGGTAAATTGTATAGGTGCACTAGTTCGGCGAAGAGATGGTGATACAAGTGCAATATGGATAGTAGATAAAGATATTTGTGACCTGAAATTATAAAAACAGAAAGGTAACTAATGATAAAAGTGAGCGTAAACGGTATTTCAATGCTTGGGAACAAGGCCTAAGGTTCATACTTTCACTAGTGCAAGTTCTCTCAACAATAATAACATAGCTAGATCATATAATAATCCCTCAACATGCAACAAAGAGTCACTCCAAAGCCACTAATCGCGGAGAACAAACGAAGAGATTATGGTAGGATACGAAACCACCTCAAAGTTATCCTTTCTATTCTATGTATTCAAGAGTTCGTAGTAAAATAACATGAAGCTATTCTTTCCGCTCAATCTATCATAGAGTTCATACTAGAATAAAACCTTAAGACACAAATCAACCAAAACCCTAATGTCACCTAGATACTCCATTGTCACCTCAAGTATCCGTGGGCATGATTATACGATATGCATCACACAATCTCGGATTCATCTATTCAACCAACACAAAGTACTTCAAAGAGTGCCCCAAAGTTTCTACCGGAGAGTCAAGACGAAAACGTGTGCCAACCCCTATGCATAGGCTCATGGGCGTAACCCGCAAGTTGGTCACCAAAACATACATCAAGTGGCACATGATATCCCATTGTCACCACAGATAAGCACGGCAAGACATACATCAAGTGTTCTCAAATCATTAAAGACTCAATCCGATAAGATAACTTCAAGAGGAAAACTCAACTCATCACAAGAAAGTAGAGGGGGAGAAACATCATAAGATCCAACTATAATAGCAAAGCTCGGGATACATCAAGATCGTGCCATAGAGGGAACACGAGAGAGAACACGAGAGAGAGATCAAACACATAGCTACTGGTACATACCCTCAGCCCCGAGGGTGAACTACTCCCTCCTCGTCATGGATAGCGCCGGGATGATGAAGATGGCCACTGGTGAGGGATCCCCCCTCCGGCAGGGTGCCGGAACGGGCTCCCGAGAGGTTTTTGGTGGCTACAGAGGCTTACGGCGGCGGAACTCCCGATCTATCTTCTCCGTGGATGTTTTTAGGGTACGTAGACTTATATAGGCGAAAGAAGTCGGTCGGGAGGTGCTCGAGGGGCCCACGAGATAGGGGCGCGTGCCCAGGAGGGCTGGGCGCGTCCTCCTATCTCCCGGCCTCCTCGAGGATCTTCTGACGTGAACTCCAAGTCTCCAAGAAATCACGCTGCCGAAGGTTTCATTCCGTTTGGACTCCGTTTGATATTCCTTTTCTTCGAAATACTGAAACAGGCAATAAAACAGCAATATGGGCTGGGCCTCCGGTTAATAGGTTAGTCCCAAAAGTAATATAAAGGTGTATAATAAAGCCCGTAATCATTCAAAACAGATAATAAAATAGCATGAATGCTTCATAAATTATAGATACGTTGGAGACGTATTAGGGGCTAGCAGCCGTTTATCCACCAGGCAAGCCAGCAATCCCACGCGGTTCACACGCCCTAATCGTCCATGTCTTCTACTAGTACAGTACCTTACAATAGTTCGCTCCCAGTTGTCCCGTCCTTTCACATTACACCAGTTCAACTTCATCCTAACCCTCCTCCAAAATCCATGGCCTCCCAAATCTCCATGGTCGCCACTGAGTACCAGGTTAGAGCCATCACCGGTGATGAGTTCATCGTCATCTAGATACGTGGATCCGCGACGGTGAAAGCATGCCTTGCTCGCTTCCTACGCATGTTTAACATTTCAATGGATGAGTGGGTTGCTGGGCTAGATGTTGAGTACACCACAGTCCTAGAAAGAGAGAAGAATCTAAAGGAGGTAGAGAAGAATAAGCCCGCCGTGATCCAGGTTTGCGTACATAACATGTGCTTGGTCAACCACATATGCCATGCCGACGTTGAGTGCCAGGATTTTAAGAACTTCCTCAAGGACGAATGAGTGAAATTCGTTACTGTAGACTTTAGGAACGACAGGGATGTCCTGGGTCGGATAGGCCTCGTTGTAGGCCAGCCCTTCGATCTCCAGAAGGCAAGCCTGCTGTCCTCCTCTCAGCCTTCAATGTTTACCCTGGCAGCAGCCATGATTGGTCCTTCGTACGCTAAACTGAAGAAACCTCATCACGAGTTTCATCATGCATGGGAGTCAAAGACATTAGATGAAGATCACATCCTGTACGCAGCAATGGATTCCTACCTTTGTTTAAATATCTACAAGGGTTGGATGAAGAAGCAGAGCCCAGTGTCCGGTTCAAGCAAAGAAGCGTCGGCGAAGAGGAAGAGGAAGAGGGAGGAGGACAAAGTCGAGGACGTGGACTCGGATTCTGAGTAGGTGCCAGTGCCGTCGCTCATGCTGGTTCTACTGCAGTGTCAAGTGGACTAGTTGCTTAGTTTATTTTCAAGGGTGTGTTGTGCTGAGGCCCCACCAGAACTATGTTTATGTTCTTTCTCGTTATTTGAACTCTTTAGCACATACAATAGTACTAGTACTATGTCTTACTACTGTTCTTCTTGCAGTTGGTACTACTGCTCATATCCTCGTGTTCCTACTGTACTTTATACGTTCATACTAGTAGTATAATTTGGGTCAGTCGATTTGTGAAAGAAGTTCGACGGAGCGAAGGAAGAAGACGACAAAGAAGCTACCCCAGTATCTATATTAGGGTAGCAGGGTGCCCATGATCTATCTTATGAGTGTTGGGTGTGGAATGCAGTTCGCCGGAAAAAATGGATTGTGCCCGGGGTTAAACGGATGGCAGGGGTGGGGGAGCATGGCGGTGGCAGGCAGTTCAGGGGAGGGCAGGGCGGCGGCGGTAGGCGGTTAGGCGTGTGGCGGGCTGAGAAGATGAACCGTGCATCAATTTTGGAGGTTGAAGAAGCCCTTCTAGCCATCCATGTTGCATCAAACGGCTCGCAAGAGTCGACTGACCCAAATTGCTCCTTCAGATTGTAGGATCCATGTGGCATTCAAGGTCTCGAAGGTAGATTCCGCGTCCGCACCCGGTTTGCGGGCTCGACGCACACGCGACCGGCTTCCGCCGCGACAGCCACCATGCGTGCCTCCTCCGCGCGGGTGGAGACGACAATGACACGCTAGTTCCTCCTCACCGGTGAGCTGGAGCACGTGCTCGTCCTCCTTTTCATACACTGCATGCATAGATGCGGCTCCACCAGCTGATCGCGTGCTTGGTAGCGCGGCAGCATCGCGAGGAGGGACAGCAGACGACGTGAGTGGGCGAGCCTTCGGCTTCATGGCATAGGGATGGCGGCGACACGACGGTGACGGGTGAGAAATTGTTGGCCGGAGTAGGCGGGTGCTGGCATGCGCAACGGCGGCGGTGGCATATTGATGAGTGCGTGTATGGGAGCTTAGTTTAGTTTTATATAGGGTTGGTCAAACTTAAAAGAAAACCGTACTAGTACACGTATACATTAGACTTAGGCAGCGCTTTTATTAGTTACCATAGCCATGATACGGGATCCTGTGCAAGCGCGTGAACCGCGGCCCCGTGGTCAATCGAACGGTGCGTCATCATGTCACGCTCGAAGGACATCCACCGAACCTTTTTGTGTGTGTGAAAACAATCCCCGAATATTACTCAACTTTTTTTCCAGGAAAAGTTCTTAATGCTACAATATTTCCATATATTTGAATTTAGCTCCAGTTCATGTTTATTTGGATTTGGACATTTTAGGTGTGCCCTAGTTTTTTTAATACTAATTTTGTGTGTGTGACTAAGAGAGAACGTGTGTATGTGTCCATATGTGTGTTGTGGCGGAAGGGCAATGTGGAGACGGTGTGCGTGTGATAGAGACATAGAGAGGTGTGAATGTGCAAATGATCATGCATGAGTGAGACATAGACAGATGCCAATACGTTGTGTATACATGAGAGAACGGTCTTCTATTTTACTTGTGTGTTTGCGTGTGTGTGTGTGAGAGAGAGAGAGAGAGGAGCATTCGTAACACAACAACCATCTCTCTTGATTCGTCCGTCCCTCGCATGATCGCATGTAACACATGCATCAACGCACACATTTTGACACCCTCACCCGGCCCCTGCCCACCTCAAGGCCCGTACAATCTCTTCGTGAATACCATGTTTAGCATGTAGCTTTCCGTCACATACACACACATTTCTCTCCTTAGGTTTGTTTTCTCTCAATATCTGACAAAGACACACATACACACACACACACAACACAACACACACACACCCCCTCCCCCGAGCACACGATTCAACCCCATCCAAGGTTATCTGGCGACCACTCTCGTTTGTGCTTCTCTGCACCCCAACATGCACAACACCTCAATCTTCAAAGAGGACATCGAGGAGATCGAAGACGGCGACCACACTGCGCTAGAGAATGCGGGGCCATTTGGAAGCAGGATGATGTGACGACGACTAACTGACTCCTCCCCCCACCCTCTCTCTCTCGCACAAAATTACCAATCCATCTCTCCTCCACACAAAATTATCAATCCCTCAACCCACGAGATCCTTCCCCTCTCGTCCATGTTTTTCTAGCTCTCTCATCAAACCTGTTGTCTCTTCTCCTTCCACGTGCACAGAATCCGGATGCACACGCATCTCACGTATATTACATGTCTCCATCTTTCTCACATACCTAACTTCTTCCTCTCTCTTTCTCTCTCTATCTCTCTCTCTGTCTCATTAGTTTTTTCTCCTACTCTCTCGTCCACATACATACAATCTTTCCCGCCATATCTACTCCATCTTCGCAAGCTCTATCTGCATGTTTCATTCACACATTGGGATATGTTCAAAATGTTGCTTTTATAATGGCTGATGTAGAGTTATGGTTGGTTTTGTTGCATCCTACAAAGTAATAACTATGAAATGCATTTAGATTCTCATTTGACTGGGATTATGTGAGTTTGAGCTTGTTGTGAAGTACTATAGACCTCGTATACATCTTGGAATTCGACAATGGTTGTAACTATTGAATTGTATAGACCATTACATTCGAAGTCAGTAGCCTAATATATTTATTTCACAATTTCAACAAATGACTAGTTCACTTATTAGCATTGGTCAAAGTCAAGTTTTGTAAACTCTCAAAAAGTTTATAACAAAAAATATTAACATATACAATAACAAATAAATACCATTAGATTCATTATTGAATGTACTTTCACATCATACATATTTGTTATGGTAAATGATTATATTTCTATAAACTTGGTCAAACTTTAGGAAGTTTGACTTTGGTCAAACCTAATATGCAGAGTTTACTAGTACTACTCGCTAGTTGCTTAGCCGAATCACCCAACACGCCACACAGGGAGTTCAGTGTCACAAAATTTTGAGGTCGGCGGGAAAATCTCCCGCAACCCTTATTCGAGCAGTGGGAAGTTACCATCATAGCCTTCGGAACATGCCTATGGATGACGCTTGGTAGGGGCTATTTTCATAACTTTAGGTTCACCCTACCCAGCCAACCCCACCCCGGCACCCAGAGTAGTACACCTAAATACTCCCCATTTTCTATCCCCACCGCAAAATAGACTTCTCCACGAGACCGCAGCCTTCGTGCTCCTCCCCTTCTACATCGCCGCACTCGTCCACCGCAGCTCATCTGCCTCATCGACGACCTCGTATGCCGCACTGGAGCCGGTCCACCATCGTCATACAAGGAGCCTCTTGCCCGGCACCATCTTCCACGGTCTCAGATCTTCTTCCTGGAAGCCGACGCCAAGTGCAGAAGCACCACCGTCGTGGACAATGAACTGACTCCCATTGCCGACCATGACTCACAGAGGCCGCTGCGACCATCATTCTCCTCCTCGATTGGTAATGTGTGTATTGAATCACTTAGCAGTACATGTGTAGTTCCAATTTTGTCCATACCTACCCTTCAAATTTCCTGGGTGCTATTGATCCCGTAAAAGTAATTGGTTATAGCCTCCATTGTCCAACAGAATATAAGCTTGTAATTGTGTGTCGCTCCTGTATCGCTCTATGCTTGGGTAAGATTTTCATCTGCAACCAGTATTGTGGAAAATGATGGAAAGTTTTTTTAGAACTAGCAAGATGCCCATGCGTTGCACGCATCAAGATGCATTTGTATGAGTAGTTTATCTTGTGGGAGAAAAGGATGAACGAGGGAAGTCCTTATTTGCAAATATGGAGAGGGGTGTGGGTATCTTTTTGCAAAATTCCCATTGTTTCCTTCCTATTTGTCAGATATAAATCGGACGGCCTATATTGCAGGATGGCAAGCACACCATCATCACCAACTCTGTTTTTTATAAGAATAAGTATAGAGAAAAAAAGTAGATAACAGAGAAATAGAGATAAATATTAAATATAAAATAAATATAACAGTAGAGAAGAGAGTAGAGATAGCAGAGATGTCGGGAAAGGATCGTGCGCGCGGGGGGAAAAGCGGTCGGGCGTGCGCTAGTTTTGGCACGCGGCGTCCGACGCGCTTTATAAAATCCAACGCCCTCCCATTGCTCTGTGCCTTGCCACCGCTCTCTCCCCGCTCTGTGCCTCGCGACCGCTCTCTCCCTGCTCTTTCTTGCCTCACCGCCGTCGCGCCACCATGCCACCGCGTCGCCGGGAAACTTGGGGATACCGCAGCGTCCGCGCGCGCCCCTCCGGCGGCTTCTCCGTCGAGATCCGGTTCCACGGGATGCGCCTCGGCCTCGGCAATTTCGACACCGCCAACAAGGTCGTCCGCGCGTACGATGCGGTGGTGTGGCGCCTCTGGTGGCCTCATAGAACATTGAACTTCCCCAACATGCTGACGCGAGAGCGGGCACAGGAGCTCGCACCTCTGCCGCGGCTTATCACCGACGATGATCGTCGCGACCACCAGAGGTGGGAGCACCGTCTCGGCATCACCGAGATGGATGAGGAAGACATGGCACTGTGGTGCCAACGCTTCCCACAGGACATCATCAATGAGCGTGAGTTCTACGCGCAAAGGAGGGCGCAGAGGGATAAGAGGAGGGTGGAGCGAGTCTCCTATCGCGAGGACAAGCGTAGGCTAAAAGCGGACGCTCAAGTCAACATGAGGCTAGGAGCAGCGTCGCCCTGGGAATCCGATGACGATCTGTATCTTCACGCCTACAGTCGGACGTCAGAGGAAGACATCACCGAGGAGGAGTAGTTGAATTATCTATTTTTTATCTATCTATGCTGAGAACTATCCTCTACTCTCTAGTCTCTACTCTCTATCTCTACTTCTCGATCTCAGCACTGTAAACACTTTTTTAAATCACCGTGCGTTGCATTTCTGTTGGACATGCTCTAACATGGCATACGAGTGCTTTAATGTTGCCCACAAGATGCACGAGTATTACTAGTAGTATATTTTTCTTGCCATGTTGAGATTTTAAAACCACCAGTGCGAACATGCAGAGGAGCAATGAAGACCAAACACGAGATATTGGGGACATCTTCAAGGAGCGTGGCAAGTTAAAGAGGAGCTGCACCGAACCTGTAAAATGAGCTTTGGTAAGTAACACCCTTTCAATTACTTTTGTTTAGCCTCGTGTTCTTTGATGTGTAGATGTTGTAGTTTCTATTTCTCTTAAGCCTCGTGTTCTTCGATGTGTAATAAGAAGAGTCTTAATCGTCCTAATGCTTTCGTTTTTAGCTTGATGTAGGAAGTGGGTGTTCTCACCTTGTAGTCTGTTTTTATTTTTTTCCTTTTGAACTCACTTCTCCGAGTTCTGTTTATCTGGCTTCTACTAAATGGATCTGGGTTGCTCTGAGTATTGATCTAAAAAAGAAGTAACTTCATGTCAGGATGCAGTTCCTGCTAGGAGGGAAGTATGGTCAACCTCGAGATCATGTTTCCAAAATGAGGCTGGATTACACACAAGGTGCCAGTTCCCTAATGATGCTGGATCAGACACAAGGTGCAAATTCCCAAATGATACTGGATTACACACAAGCCAGGTGGAGTCGTCAGCTGTTCATGTCCTCGTGGATCTAGTAAAGACTGAAAGAAAGCGTGTAGCAACCCTTGAGAATGTAGTTGAGTTCCTGAAGAAGCGAAAAGAGCAATGAGATGCTCTCTTCACCCAAGCCAAAGAAGAGATGGAAGAAGCCAGAAATAAGCTAGCAGAGGCAGAGCAGGCTAGGCGTCTCCTGCTATCTAAAACTGTTGTCAATTCAAAATTTCCTTCATAATAGCCAGGTTCAAATGTTTATGTAGTCAGCATGCGTGTGATGTCCGTGCATCTACTGATGTGGCACAAAATATTTTTTCGGGTCATGTAATAACAGCAATTATTTTCCAAACAATAACAGACGAAGCATTGGACATGGTACAGTTCACGCGCAAGCCCAACATTCCAAGTTCAACTTCCACATCAAACTCATGTTCACAGATATCTGCACATTCATACATAATGTCCACAACCATGATTCACTTCAAAGCCAAAAAAATGTGAGGAGAGTTATAAATAAAGAAAAACCTCTAGTTCCTGCTACTAGTGCGAGCACAACAAGTCAAGACCATGTGTAATTAATTATATTTGGTTCATTTTTTGCGTTCTAAAATGCTGGCCGGCTCACGGAAGGACGTGTTGTCGGCACACGTTTGGATTCAATGAAGGCAGGCATGGCAGTCTAAAGCCGGTTGCATGCGGCAAGGAGCCATGTTCAGCCAGGCCTGCAGTGAGTGCGGCCCTCTTGGCCGGCGCGCCGGTTCAATGCCTGCGCTATGAGAGGCCGCGTCCGTGTCAGAGCAATCACTCCCTCCAGTCCTTTTTTGTTTGGGTATAACAAAATCTCGTTTTCCATTCACATTTTAGAAGTAAAATTCGTGGACAAACTTTGACCCAAAATACGATGGGGACTAGTAAACCAGAACGGAGTTAGTACATTTTTTAATCGAAGAAGGGTTTCCCCTTCTGATATTCATTACTAAAAACCAACATCTAAATCTAAACCATAGTATTTGCCCTAGAACTACCAGGTTCAACATCTCGCAACATAAACTCATACAACCATACACCAAGGAGGTACATAGTACTATGAATTTCATTTTTGCTCCATACCAATCGTTCTAAAAATTACTTAGTACTTATAACGCACCATTGAAAATCGGAACTCTTAACCCCGCTAAAAAAGATATTTTAAATGTGGCTACTCGATCTGTGGCAAATGGCAAGCCACCGCCTCCAACTCGTTCACCTGTGGTCCCGACCATCAACTCCTACGGATCAAATTATCACGTGAGCTGACTATTCCTACAAAGGTACCCGCGAATGCAGCAATCGTAGACTTAGGGTTTTAGGGTTTATTTGTTAATGTTGCCTTTACGTAACACTCATGTGTGCGAGACAGCGAGAGACCGACTGTGTGCGTGCGCCTCTTCTCTTCGTATATGTACTCCATCATTTGTCTAGTGTACACAAAATTATAATAACTACTAGCAATGTGCCAATGCGTTTCCACACGATCAAAGTAGATTAATACATATTCACCGATTTGATAGAAAAAAAGTCTAGTTTTGAAATACGTACATCACTAAGAATATGTTATGTTTCACTCAAAATATATCCCTTTGGCGGTTTTGATGAGATAAGGGAGGAATGTTGTTGGTTTCAAGATTCAAGAAGTGGTATATGTCTAATTTCTACTCTTACTAGCAAGATGCCCATGCGTTGCACGGAACATCGAGATCTTGTAGGAGAAAAGGATGAACGAGGGAAGGCCTTATCTGCAAATGTGGAGAGGAGAGAGGGTAAATTACCATAGTTTCCTTCATATCCCTCAGATATAAATCGTACGGCCTACATTGCAGGATGGCAGGCCCACCATCATTACCAACTCTATTTTTATCCCTACTCTTATAAAAAGCATAGTCGATGATGATCGCGTGCCTGCCATCCTGCAATATAGGCCGTTCGATCTATATCTAACAGATAGGAAGGAAACTATGGCAATTTTGCAAAAAGATACCCACACCCCTCTCCACATTTGCAAATAAGGCCTTCCCTCGTTCATCCTTTTCTCCCACAAGATAAACTACTCATACAAATGCATATTGATGTTCCGTGCAACGCATGGGCATCTTGCTAGTTGTTGCAAAAAGCCCGTGTGTGTGTGAGAGAGAGGGAGAGAGAAGGAGGACGGAGTGCATGTGTGACAAAGACACAAAGAGTGTGTGTGCGAGAGGTATCAGCTTAAGATGAGGCGATAGTGTGTGTGTGCATGATCGAGAGGGCATGTCTCAAGAAGGGAAGAAAAATCTACATAGATACAAGGAGCGGGAGAGAGACATGTATGCGATAGTGGAAGCACGAGTGTGCAGGTGTATAAACCTATCTAGAGGCTAGCTAGTCGATAAATGTTTGTGAGAGAAATACGAGTCGGGGGTGCGAAAGCGAGAGTTTTGTGTGTGAGAGAGAGATGGTAGTCGGGAAGGGGAGTGGAAACAGGAGTTGTGTGTGTGTGAGAGAGAGAGGGGGGGAGTTTGTCTGATCGGTAAACAAATGAATAATGTTAGTTTGGGATGGAGACAAAAAGGAGATCGCAACAAATGTTGTGTCTATAGGAGAGAGAGAGTAATTTTAGTGGTATGATTCATATCTAGAGACATATAGGGTGTGTGAGAGAATCCCATAGATAGAAAGACAAAGTGAAAGACGAGTGGAGACTGTGTGTGTGGCGGTGAAAAAGAAAGCTTAGGTACCTAGTGATACTAGAGAACAGTAGATACGTGAGAGATAATGAAACCGTGTAATGTATAATGATAGGGAGAATGTGACACTTGTCAAGGGAGATGTCGAGAGACCATGTTTGCGAGGATAGGAGAAACATGAAGTGAGCGTGCGGGTGAGCTGGAGAAAAGAGAGTGATAGCTACATGAAGGAGCATGCATGCGAAAGATATGGGCATGAAAGGAGTGAACATAAAAGGGATTCAAATATTTGAATTCGAGATGATGATACATGTAATCCATACTCGAACCAAAATTGATCTATCAAACATGCATACTCATATGAATTCACGCGCATCTATGTTATTTAATATGTAGATATTACTGATCCATACATTTTAGTAGAACATAATATGGTTTAAATTTTTTGAATTCAACCTTATGATTTTGAGATCATTGTATTTGTAAATCATAGTATACATATAAAGGAGCAGAATTCTTTGTTGTGCTTTCGAAAGTATATATAAAAAATGATGTATATAGAATTTTATTCCAATCGAAAATGGATCCTGCCCGAAAAAAATATAATACAAACGGGATTCGAATTGAGTTGGCACGGTAAACGTGCACTCTACAAAATTTGAACGAAGCGGGGAAAGTCGCAGTAACCGCCCGAAACCGAAATTCGCGAGATGGAAATTACTACTGTCTATCCCTGCCACGCAAAGCCTATGTGCTCGATTTCTATAGGTTTTGATGGGGGTAAGTTTGTAATTTAACTCAAACGTGACATAACAGCCTCTCACCCGGATTCATACACGGTGGACGCCAAAACACAGTGTGTCCTTGGCCGAAATCGACTCCCTCCCCGATTCATACACGGTGGGCGCCAAAAACAAACTCTCGTCGGCAAATATTTGGTGTATGCGAGATTACTGTCCTATCCCCAACCGACTAATATTGTTGTGATGTAGGAAATTTGAAACGGGGGCTAAGTTTATAAATTTCCTCGCATTTGAGACAAGCGCGCCCTGAAGACATGGTTCCCCCTTCCTTTCTACCTCCATTTCCCCATTCGTACTCCGTGGGCGCCAAAACACCCTCTCCACCCCAGCCTCCTCCGTCCGCCACCCCATCCACCACCGTCCTTCTCCACCATGCCGGAGCTGATACCCCGACGCCGCCGTCCATTACAAGAGATCGACCTCTCTCATCCACGGCTTCGGACCAGGATCCTTGCATCCCGTCCTCTTGCTTCATCCCCGCCATCGTCCACCTTGCCGGCGCCGCTCCTATGACTATCTCGTCCACCGTGCCCCACTGCCAGCGTCTACCCTCCTAGATCTGCTTCCACGCTGCCGACAACCATCGCTACCACAACACTGTCAAATTCTCAGCAGATGCATACACGGCGCCGCACCAGAGGCGGTACTCTTTCGTATCTATTCAACTTATTTATCGCAGCAAGAAAATAGATCACCACTGCTTTACTCTGATATCTTGTCCATCACTTACTTGCTAGTTGAAAGCAAACATTGGTTGTGAAGTTGCCTTTGTCCGGTTTGCACCTTCAGATCCGCCATGGCATGCTCAACACTATACTCCCAATGATTATGGTTTTCCCCTTTTATATTCCACACTAGTTAAATCACATTAGACTAAAATTCAAAATTGGGTCAGTCGATTTTTCAGAGCTCGCCGGAGTTCACCGGTGCGAACGAAGGGGCTCGGGTGGGGACGGTGGTTGTGGGGGCGGTGGTGGGGCCTCGCCAAATGAAGAAAACTCGACGCGAGTGGGGGTGGGGGTGGGGGTGGGGGTGGCAGAGGAACACTGGCGGTGGGGGCCGGCGGCCCGTGTGGTGTTCTGTATGGGAAGAATCAGATATGAGGAAGAAGAAGGGTTAGGAGACGTAGGATCTTCATCCAACCGCCTGAAATGGTCGAGAGACGGCATGGAGTTGCATTCTTAATGCGCTCTGGTTCATCATGTGTTGGCATTGCGCAACGAACATTTTATTATCCAAAATCTGCTTGCTCTTCTTTAGCATGTTCATCTTTCATTCTTCTTTAATAAGTACTCTCTCCGTTCCTAAATACAAGTCTTTGTATAGATTCCACCATGGACTACATATGGAGCAAAATGAGTGAATCTACACTCTAAAATGTATCTGGATACATCTGTATGTGATCCATAGTGGAAATCTCTACCAAGACTTATATTTTGGAACAGAGGGAGTATGATAGTAGTACAATATGTTCCTTGTAGTGAAGATGAGAAGGGACATTTGCAGTGTAGAGGTTTATACGGTCGGTTGTGATCGACGCTTTGAACTCTTCGGGCCTCTTTGATTCATACGATTTTGTAAACATGGGAATAGGATTTGTAGTGTCCTGCCCACTTGAATCCTATAAGAATAGCAAGGAAATGCGGGGAGCTGTGTCGCCTTTGAGAGTTACACTGATATTAACAGTACCACACCTTCAGTTGAAGAGAGCTGGTATCCAAAGCCTTTCTAGCCGTACCGGCAATACTAGCACATATATTCTAGCAAGTTCCACTTTGCTGATTTTACTCTGATGCTTAAGGTTTTCCCGTTATATCTACACTATGATCTGTGTAGTTGCTTTGTGTTGCACTAGCAAGAGTCCACTCTTGAAGCTAAACACTGCAATGTCTTACAAAATTGGCACCAAGGCAATGAGTGCCATTCTGGATGGAATGAAACTCATACGCTCCCCACCTGTTGACTCTTGTTCAGAATATGATCCTAATGACTCTTGTTCAAAATTGCCACATATAGAGAGACAGCATGGAATTGCATTTCTTTGGGTGTTGTGATTCATCATGAGTGGGCAACCAACATTGTATGCAATGCAGCGGAACCCCAAGAATATGCTTCCTCTTCTGTTCTTTAACATGTTCCTCTTTGTTTATTCTGTATTTAGTACGTACAGTATGTTCCTTGCCAGGAAGGGGAGCAGGGACATCTGCAGTCAACAGCTGATAGAGCCCGCCTGTACGTGATCGATAGGCTTTCAATTACTAGCGGCAATACAACACTGTATTTTCAAGCCAGTTCCACTTTCCCGATTTATATATCGTGGTTATGGTGTACCCCTTTTATGTACACTATGATCTGCCTAGTTGTTGTGTGCTCTTGTTATCATGGTTTGGCAATAAACTCTCTATACAATATATTATGAACCTATCATATGCCAACTATCCTTACTTCTGGAGCCTATTTTTTTGTGTACTTGTGCCAGATTATATAAATGAACGCACCATATTAAATCACCCATGAGCTCTCTCATCAGAATCTAGTGATAGCACACAAGTGTTTACAGGGGCGCCCCTATATTAGAATATCCTCTGCATTACAAAGATAATCTCACAACTATTTATGTTTTCATGGTTCTCAGATATTATACGTAATTACAATGAATATCAGAATCTGCGCATCAGAAGAATATTGTGGAACACTGCAATGACTTACAAAATTGGCACCAAGGCATTGAGTGCCATTCTAGATGCAATGAAACTCATACGCTCCCCACCTGTTGATTCTTGTTTAGAATATGATCCTAATGACTATTCTAACCTCGAGGAGTCAAAGGCAGATGGCCTGTCCTGTTCACCCATCAAGGTGTCTGTTCTAATTTGGCAAGGTTTTATTGATTGCGCGTATCTTGCATATGTTGTCTTGCATTTCTTCTACTTTGTTGCACCGCCATCTGCTTAGTTTACTCATCATATATGTCGACATGACATGCCCATCCATTATCAATACATATTCCATCTGTCATCATACCATGTTTTTTCACTCAAATGTTGTTCTTGTGCATTAGACAACAAAAAGGAAGAAGGTGATTGCCAAACCTGAAGGAGCACCAGCAAAGTCCTTGAAAAACGTGGTGGTGCCGGAGAAATCAGACAGCACCCCACTTATATTGGTTGTACAACCAGTGACACAAAACGTAGGACCGACTCCAGCAGACTGTACCCATACTTCACTAGCCACACCACTAGCCCCACCACACAGGACCTGCACTCCAGCAAAAGGTACAACGATTTCAGTTGCCATAGCACCAGCCGTACCACAGAAAAATCCCACCCCAGCAAAAAGTACAGCAAGTCCACCGGCCGAAGACCTATCCCAACTGCAGAGATGGCCAATTCCTGCAGATTGGAACCCCATTCTAGTTATTCCCAGTTTAAAATACAATGCTTTCAATGTTGTTAGGGACCACATGCATATATTCCCATCATGGGAAGATTATAGTGAAGACAAACACCATTTCACATCTTCCTGTCCAACTTATGTGTAAGTGCTATTATTCATGGTTATTATTTTCCTATTTTCTGCTGATTGAACACATCAATGATTTACATTACATTGTTGTAAGTAGGCGAGGGTCAATCTGGACAGTCATGACGAGCAAAGCTTGCTTGTGCTTTTCAAGGAAGCATTGCAGCAGTATTGGTGTTACCTGAGGAAATCACACTTTGATGGCAAGTCTATAAACAAATTTCCGGTGAAGTCTCCTGTGCTAAATTTAGAAGACATTGAATGGAAAAACCTTGTTACGCACTGGTCTCGTTCCCAGGATGAGGTATTGTCTATGAAATCAAATGACAATTTGAACTTCTACTTTTCCGCATGTGCCTTATGGATCTTTTTTGCAGGAAATCTACTCAAAGAAGAATTTCGGTTTGAAAAGAACGACGGGATATCGCAAATATGCTGCCCGCTGCTTTGCTCTTGTTAGTATCTGTTGTCCTGTATCACTGTACTTGCATACATACCTGGTTCATTATGTGACAGCAGTATGCATGATAGCTTGCTTATCAATTGTTCGCTCCAAATTTTTTGATCTGTATGAATGGTTACATTAGTGTAGAATATATCCAATGCCAATGAATTTTTTTAGCTCTGCATTGTTCTTGTAAGTACTTACTGTCCTTTATTAGTGTACTTATATTGACAGGTAGTTGTTCATGTACCATCACTCTGCAACTTATTTTCCTTTGCCCTCCATTTTCTACACATCAGATCTATATTTACTCTTACCATAAGGTTGGATAAACCGATGGTACTGAAGAAGTTTAGCTGTGCATTGCTCTTGGTTGTACCTTTTGCCTGTATCGATGTACTTACATTTATAGCTACTTGGTTATGTAGCATCACTCTTAATCTTATCTTAAATATTATCCATTTTTTCTTATATTA